>NC_089206.1:20822114-21002114 GCF_963930695.1 Labrus bergylta
TCAGAATAATGCACCAAAATAAGTTCCAACGATTTAAATCCAGAGAAAGATTTCATCCATAACGATCCAACGACCGATTCAGAATCCTTTGGATGACGCCAATGACAGCCTTTGTTGAAAAGGAGGGGCCTCCCCCGTTCTGACAACCAATTGCATTCGACTGTTCTGATGACTGACATCTCTCGTAACCATGAAATTCTCTAAACTTGGACATTCTGCTTCTATCAATACTTTGAGGTGATTTCTTCATGCACACACGGAGGAGACTGATTTAAAGTACGAGTGGTTTTCAGAAATGCATTAAAATATTAATGAGGCAATATTTATACCAAGAGAGACGATGAGTTAGAATGCACCTATACACTTTTCTTCAGTTCTAATCTGATTTTTTTTATAAAGCTTTTTTTTTTACATCATAACTAATTTTTCTTGTTGGTGTTATTGTGTTAGGCTACACAAGCTGTAGTTAACCTGGCATTGCATTGTGCTGGCTTCACATACAAACAGGAAGCAGCAACAACTGTCAGGTTTTTTTTATTAAATATTTTAAACTCAAGTGTAAGAATTTAACTTTTGTTCATTTAGAAGGAGCTGTTCCATCTCGTCTGAACGTCGTCATGGAGACAAGTTGCAGACACATCTTACAGTTCAGTCTGAAGGTCTTCAAAGTGAGCTGAGAATGTTTGAAGTGCCCGACGATCTCCAATACATAAATTACTTCAATATCGGACCCGATACCGATATAGGATCTGATTGGTCTCATCTGTACTCTGAGTTATTTGGAGGGAACAAACAAATCTATGTAAAGTTAGACAATGAACACCCCCATGGAACTGGAATGGAACGATCCGTGTGCTTGACTGTGAGGGAGGGAGTCCGCAGAGGCGCTGACGAGGTCACCACTTAACCTAGAAACAGTTTCTTTAACAGAAAAGTTCCAAGGTGGATTTTTTTTTTTTTTTAATTCCACCATCAACTTGGTTCAATAAAAAACGGAGAACAGGTTCATGTGTGTCTTTAGGGAGAGAGGAAGGTTTCTCAAAATACGACAGAAAATTACACATTTACAAACACACACACACTTACAGAGGGCCTGAGTGTGTGTGTGTGTGTGTGTGTGTGTGTGTGTGTGTGTGTGTGTGTGTGTGTGTGTGTGTGTGTGTGTGTGTGTGCAGAGCTGGAGGTATACAAAGCAGCCATAAGCAGTAAACTTGTGTTTGGCGGTCTTCTACAAATGTTTATGGAGATATAAAGGGAAACACACTGAGAACTAATAATACACACTAAATTACAGTGTGCGCTCTTGTGTTTAGGAGAGGAGGGGTGGGGGGGGGGGGGTCTGAAATAGAAACGGCTCAGACTCGCTTTCCTGGACGTCGCTTCAACTTCGGCCAACAGACTTTTTTTCTCCAGCGGGGAAGTCTCCTGGGATGTCTCCGCGGTCCCAGTTTGGGATTGAAGTCAAACCCTGGAGATCCTCGTGCTTTCTGCGTGGGTTTAGACAACGCTTAGAGAAGTGTTGTAACATTTTGACACATACTCTTACTCAGTGAGACGTTCATATGGATATCAAACTCATTATTACCGCTGACGCCGGAAGTATCTTGTACAAGCTCTTCTACATCGCAGGTCACACCTACACATTTACACCCTGATGGTAGAGGCTGCTGTGTGCCGACAAAGCAGCAGGAACAACTTGGGAATAAGTATCCTGCCCAAGGACACATGTAGCATGTACATGTAGCTGCAGGAGCTGGGGATTGAACCCCTGACCTTCCAGTTAGTAGAAGACCCTACCAACTGAGTCACAGCTGCCCACAGGTTCAAGGTCCTCTCTCACAGAAAGACGAGATAAGCATCATCATCTTTTTATTTATGAAGCTCTCAGAGTTCCTCGAGTCACAACGAGGAAAATCTTCAGACAAGCTACAACACCTCCTCTAAAGGCGGTGAACTTTGACCTTTTGGGCGTTCTAGAAACATGTTTTAAGTTAAGACCTCCTCACATCCGTGTAGATTTATGAACGTGGTGAAGTTAAAGGAAATGACGGTGGTGTTGCGTGTGCAGATAGAGGGGCTGTAAATATTTTGTCAGAGCAAATTAAGACGGAGACAAGGAAGAGACCACTTCTTCTAACATTTATCTGTGAAAGGAGCGAGTACAAAAACTCAACAAACACCTGCTGGCTACACAAATACGCACACACACACACACACACACACACACACACACACACACACACACACACACACACACACACACACACACACACACACACACACACACACACACACACAGGTATAGCGGTTGGACCAGTTTTGTGAATGGAGTTCAAGTTCACAGGTAAACATAGTGAGGGGGGCTGTGAGGAGGGCCTGGAGCTAATCGAGCCCTCTCTTGCTGACAGACCGGCTTCATACCAGGGTCAGCAGAGGGACGAGGGGGGTGAGGAAGGGGTGTGGGAGGGATTCCTGCACCCATCACTGCAACACCCGCAGGACAGGCTCCAGACCGAAGGTGCTGAATGATCCGCTCTCTGTTTCTGTGACAGGTTAAGGACGTCTGTCCTCACTCATCCGAGACGGTTTTTAAGGCATTTGCTCGCTGCCTTCAAAATAACACTCAGGAATCAGCACTTAAAGGAACAGTTCAACATTTCCGTTGAACAGTAATGCTGCCCCTCGAGGATCACTTAGCAGATAGGGGGGGAGATGATAATAATGGATCTTTAAGAATCACAGATTAGACCTTCTTATCGACAGAGGTGAGAACAGAAAGTCAAAAACTGAGTAACTATCAGATTCCAAACAACACTCTGGTGTCAAATAGGAAACCACAAAGAACATTCATGAACATATTAAGGAAAGGTCAGAGACACCAGAGGATCCTTGAGGTTTTTATGTTGCAGAATTACATTTTAGATGAATTGAAAAACAAATATAGCAAATACCCCAAATGTAAATTTTTCTGACGGTTGCATTGCCCGATGTGAATTAAAATCTTTGTATCAACCTTGAATGAAATTCAGTCCTCGTGTAAAATTAGCTTCTTTGTTTTTGTCATCTTTGGGCTAATGTCTCTCTGAAACGTGGAGGGTAGGGTAACGCCTGATTCACAGTGTGTCACAACCGATTTTCAAAACAAACCTTAAGTGTGTGGTGATTATTGTACTGATCCCTATCGGTCAGATTCTATAATATAAGATATTATAAGATAATCAAACATGTCTGATGATAACATTCCCAGTCGGGCTGCCTCCGACGGAATACATGCTATAGCCAATGAGAGAGCAGACCAGGAAGCATCATAAACAACTCACCTACAGTTCGAGCTGCACATTCTGTAAAGCTTTACAGCCAAGATTCCAACTGATTGTTTTTCTAGTTTTCTGTTTTTCGGTGCCAAACAGAACACGTGGCAGGACAGCCAGCTAACAATGTCGATTCTCCTCCGTATCTGTTAGTCTTGTCGAGTTTTTCTGGGAGATCTTGTGTGTTTGAAATCTGGCCCCGTCGTCTTGTGTGTGTGCTTTTGAGAGGATTAAAATGTTATAATGTGTGTAGCAGGACTTAGACGACTTTCTGCAGCCGCTAAACCTACTAAACAATGACACCGCTAACGATACAGGCAAAAGTTCTCAGTCTGTTTTGAATAATATCTGCAGGGATGTACACTCTGCTTCTCTCTCTCTCTCTCTCTCTCTCTCTCCCCCCTTCTCAGCCGTTGTATCAAACAGTACAGAGACGAGCTAACTGGCTGCTTTGTATCTGAGGGCTGCTGTGTGAACTGTCTGTGAAAACATACAGACTTCTCACCAGATGACCTCGACCCGCTGACAAAGTTGCATAATGCTGAAAACAGGCGAGCGGGGCGCTCTGTGGACAAGAGAGAGACGCCATTCTCCCTGTTTTGACTGACTGTTTTTTTTAAAGATTTATTTTGGGCTTTTCATGCCTTTAATGCAGAGAGAGGACAGTGGATAGAGAGAGTGGGGAATAACATGTGGAAGGGGGCCACGGGTGGAAGTGAACCCGGGCCTACCACTTGAGATGAGAGTCTCAATACATGGGACGCGCGCCCTAACCATTGCGCCACCAGCGCGCCCCGACTGACTGTTTTAAAGTGGAAAAAGTACAGATTATTGTTTTAATGCTTAGACTTGATGTAAGGAAGTCATACTTGTCAAAATGTTTTTGAGTGCTTATTGCAAAAGGAGAAAATAAATATTCCATAAAACACTGTAAGATGATTGGCAGACAGAGACAGGACATTCTCTTAAACATGTTAAAGTCTTAAACATCATATATCTGCTCCATGACTCCTCTGGTCATACGTATCAGGACATATTCATCTGATCATAAAGTCTGGAGGTCATTAACTGAAGATATGCACTCTACAGGTATCGTCTCTTTCATCCGGAGCGTAAAAGCAGAAGTCGGTTTTACCTTCAACATTAAAGCCATTGTTCAAAAGTAACTCTCACGATAAATATGAAATATTTAGTACTTTACTAAATATTTAATTCAGAGATCAAAGTTTTAGTTTTTATGCGGGGGAAGCTATAGGATAACGCTTCCCTCAGCAGAAGTTGAACTCAGCAGTGAATTAATGTCTGAAGTCAGGGCAGAGTTTCTGTTTTTAAAATCACTTTAGATCGACTCGGAGAACTGAAATAAGAGATGATCGCATTTTCTCCCCAAAACTCGTTTTCAGGACAGACTTCAGGGTCTCGAGGGGATATGACAGGAAATGTCACGGCTGCTTTTTTTTGTAATTATTGTAAAAGTGTTGACTCCACAGATATGAAGCACCAGGCACACACACACACACACACACACACACACACACACACACACACACACACACACACACACAGTTAGAACGTGTGTGTGTGTGTGTGTGTGTGTGTGTGTGTGTGTGTGTGTGTGTGTGTGTGTGTGTGTGTGTCTGTTTTCTCAAGACGTCAGGAGTGGTAGAACATCCTTTAAACAGCAACAATGAGACTAAATTGTTATGTATACAATGTACAGCTACACATTTAACAGGGCTTATGAGTGTGTGTGTGTGTGTGTGTGTGTGTGTGTGTGTGTGTGAGCATGAGCAGAGAGGAATGTTAACATCGTCCAGATGTGGGGAGGTGAGAGAGGGAGGCACGCCGCTTATTGGTGACTCACTGGAATTTGACACAGAACGACCATTTCCATTCACAGTTCTGTCGTCTCCTCGCCGTGTGCAGAGCTGCGCTGCAGAGTGACTCACAACTCCACTACAGGCTGCTGCACAACTAGACGCACAACAAGCAGACGCACAAAAAGCAGAAACACAACAAGCAGACACACAACAAGCAGACACACAAAAAGCAGAAACACAACAAGCATACACACAACAAGCAGACGCACAACAAGCAGACGCTCAACAAGCAGACACACAACAAGCAGAGACACAACAAGCATACACACAACAAGCAGACGCACAACAAGCAGACGCACAACAAGCAGACACACAACAAGCAGACGCACAACAAGCAGACACACAAAAAGCAGAAACACAACAAGCAGACACACAACAAGCAGACGCACAACAAGCAGACGCACAACAAGCAGACACAACAAGCAGAGACACAACAAGCAGACACACAACAAGCAGACACACAACAAGAGACACAACAAGCAGACGCACAACAAGCAGAGACACAACAAGCAAAGACACAACAAGCAGACACACAAGCAGAGACACAACAAGCAGAGACACAACAAGCAGACACACAACAAGCAGAGACACAACAAGCAGAGACACAACAAGACGCACAACAACAAGAAGTACAACAAGCAGAGATACAACAAGCAGACGCACAACAAGCAGAGACACAACAAGCAGACACACAAGCAGACACACAGGCAGAGACACAAGAGACACAGCAAGCAGACACACAACAAGCAGAGACACAACAAGCAGAGCCACAACAAGATGCACAACAACAAGATGCACAACAAGCAGACGCACAACAAGCAGACGCACAACAAGCAGACACAAAAAAAGCAGACACACAACAAGCAGAGACACAACAAGCAGACACACAACAAGCAGACACAAAACAAGCAGACACACAACAAGCAGACACAACAAGCGGACGCACAACAAGCAGACACAACAAGCAGACACACAACAAGCAGACACAAAACAAGCAGACACACAACAAGCAGACACAAAACAAGCAGACACACAACAAGCAGACACAACAAGCAGAGACACAACAAGCAAACACACAACAAGCAGACACACAACAAGCAGACACAACAAGCAGACGCACAACAAGCAGACACAAAACAAGCAGAGACACAACAAGCAGACGCACAACAAGCAGACGCACAACAAGCAGACACACAAGAAGCAGAGACACAACAAGCAGACACAACAAGCAGACACACAACAAGCAGACACACAACAAGAAGAGACACAACAAGCAGACACAACAAGCAGAGACACAACAAGCAGACACACAACAAGCAGACACACAACAAGAAGAGACACAACAAGCAGAGACACAACAAGCAGAGACACAACAAGAAGACGCACGACAACAAGACGCACGACAACAAGACGCACGACAACAAGAAGTACAACAAGCAGACGCACAACAAGCAGACACAACAAGCAGAGGCACAACAAGCAGAGGCACAACAAGCAGACACACAACAAGAAGTACAACAAGCAGACGCACAACAAGCAGACACAACAAGCAGAGGCACAACAAGCAGAGGCACAACAAGCAGACACACAACAAGAAGAGACACAACAAGCAGACGCACAACAAGCAGAGACACAACAAGCAGACACACAAGCAGAGACACAACAAGCAGAGACACAACAAGCAGAGACACAACAAGCAGAGACACAACAAGCAGACACACAAGCAGAGACACAACAAGCAGAGACACAACAAGCAGACACACAACAAGCAGAGACACAACAAGCAGACACACAAGCAGAGACACAACAAGAGACACAACAAGCAGACACACAACAAGCAGAGACACAACAAGCAGACGCACAACAAGCAGACACACAAGAAGCAGAGACACAGCAAGCAGACGCGCAACAAGCAGACGCGCAACAAGCAGACACACAAGAAGCAGAGACACAACAAGCAGACGCGCAACAAGCAGAGGCGCAACAAGCAGACGCGCAACAAGCAGACGCACAACAAGCAGAGGCACAACAAGCAGACGCACAACAAGCAGAGGCACAACAAGCAGACACACAACAAGCAGAGACACAACAAGCAGACACACAACAAACAGAGACACAACATCACCTCTGACAGGGCATATAGCCAGTCACAGGTAAGGATTTTTGGAGTGGCACCTTGGTTGGCCAATCAGATGTCTAGGGGGCCCATGCCACCCCTGAGGACATGCCCCTGGGACAACAAAGAAATAGCCCTGAAGCCGTGGTCATGGCTCTGCTCTTACTGCCGAGTACACATCAGCTGCTGTGGACCAGCGGAGACTGACCATACATTCATCTGCTGGAATTTAGCCGTCTCATCTCCCACACTTTAAAAAAAAAAAAAAAAAAAGAAACCTGGAAGCCAATTACAAACTAGGCCCAACAACCAGCAACTGGACCTCTTGTGAAGGGTCAACTTCGGCCGGGCAGTTTTTCTTTCAAACCAACATAAACTGGTTTCATTTGTTCAAAGGTAATATCTCCTGTGCACTCTTGTTTAGGCTGCGGTTGGGACAAGCCGTGAATCAGACTGTTTGTGATTTTAGGATTCGCAGCCTAGACGATACAAAGAAGTCCTAGTTTACTAAATGTACTTAAAAGTGATTGTATTTTTAGATTTAACAAATGTCACTTTTAACAGGACTTCTATGCCTTTGTTAGTATGTAAAGCAGAACAAAACTACTTGAAAATCCAACCTTTAAAATAGTTTAAAAGATCCTCTTTGCATCTTATTTTAGTCCTTCCAATCTAAATGTTTTGCCTTTTTGACCTTGATGTTCCCATCATCCATCATATGATTTTGTTTCTATATTCTTTAGACGAACTGACAAGACCCGGGACTCGACCTTTACTCTCGTAAAAAAAAGAGTTTGCATGTGACTTGATGAGGCTTGAGGATTCACGGGGTGTGGTGCAGCAGCGAGGACCTGGATCTGATGATGACTCTTTGGCTTTGTGAAATCGAGGTTCTCCATGTTTAAGTGAGTCAGAGTTCACAGAGTCGTATTTGTGTTTAAAACAAAAGGAACCAACCTCACTTTGTTTTGAGGACGAGATTTATGATTCATGAAGACCAGAAAAGCAAAGCGGCTCTCTTACTACAGAGAGAACTTTATGCAAGAACGTGTTCAAACGGCCACCGCACTGCTGTCCTGCTGCTGCTGACTCACTGCAGTTTGATGTTCTGCTCCAGCCAAACTCCATTTAACTTTGTGTGGGAGGGTTTTGTGGTCCTGCTCTACATCTGTGTCTCAGAGGGAAAATCCCCCCTCTGAGGAATTCATGCTAACTGGATGGTAAAAGTACAATCTCTGTCATGAGATGTGAGCACGCAAAAACCTCGTACAAAGCACAGAATAAAAGAGCTTCTTCAGGAGGCGAGTGGAGCTGGACCTATGGTGGACTTTATGATGAGTTCTGTGTGTTTTTGTATCTGGTGCTTAGAGGCGTGCAATTAAGAAAGGTTCATTTAGATACCTGAATCACAGTTAATCACAGTCATCTTCCAAATCAGTGTCTCCAGAGCGGCTAAACGCCCGGTGTTTACAGTGACCAGTTGAGTTTAAGGACTGGGACTGATTCTGATTCACTAAGGCTGACAGTGTGTGAGCCCTGAGAGGCCAGAAGACCCTGTGATTATAATATTTTTCTTTCTTGAGTTAATGACTTCAGAATAGATCCAGCGTGCTGAAATAAACATTATACATTAATGAATACGTTTCTTCAAACTTTTCAGGCTTAATTTATAGGTTTGATCGACAGGTCTTCAAGCTCATCAAAGCAACATTATGTAATAACTGTTTAAGTGCAATTTGGCAGCCACCAAAGGTTTCTGAGTTTTTGTCGTTAAACACATAGTCCTGATACGATCCCCATCACAGACAACGTATCACAAGCAGAGGAGCGGTGACCTACCTCCTCTTAGTCTCAGCCGTTGTATCAAACAGTACAGAGATGGGCTAACTGGCTGCTTTGTAGCTGAAGGCTGCTGTGTGAACTAGCGCCGTAAAGACGTACACACTTCTCACCAGATGACCTCGACCCGCTGCTAAAGTTACATAGTGCTGAAAACAGTCGAGCTCCGTGGACATGGAAGAGACGCCATTCTCCCTGTTTTGACTATTTTACGGTGGAAAAGTTACAGATTGTTGCTCTGTCACTCTCTTTTTGTTCTTAGCTTCGTCCGACAGCATTCTCTTCCATCTCTTATCCTCAGTATCTAACAGTATAACGACGGGCTAACTGGCTAGTGTTTTAAAGCCGTACACACTTCTCATAAGAGAACCAACGCCCACTGCCAGACTTACATCCTGCGACAGTATAAACAGGCAACCGGGGCCAATCTGTGGACATGGGATAGACATCATTTACCCTGTTGAACGTTTTTGTACGACCAGATTGACTACTAGTATGTTGCTTCAGAGTCAGCAGTTTGGTTTGCCGCTTGTATTTCCCATCAAGGTTTTCCCCCTTCTTGAATGTTTTAAAAACATTTCTTCACAAACTTCTGAGTCTTATCACCAAATCTGCACGCATGTGTTACAGTAAATCTATCACTCTGTCTTTCATTAATCACATCACAACACGTAGAAAGGTGATTTTAGGGCATTCAATATGAAACATTAGCTGTCCTTAATGTTTCACAGAAGAGTTGGATTATCAGAGAGGGCCTTGCCTGTTATGGCTCAGAGTTTCTGGGCTGGCTGTCGGTGAATGTTTCCTCAAACAGCCCTCACAGGTTCAGAGCACAAACTGTTGTTCACCAAGCTAACATCCCAACAGAGCACAACTCTGATTAAAAACACATTTCTGGAACCATGGACTCACCAACTGAAGTAACAGGGAAGACTGTGGTGCTGGAGAAAGACTGTTGGAGTGTTAGTCATGTAAAGGGTTCATCCTCTGGGGAGCTTAAGTGTGGTCACTTAATTCTCTGCAATCTGGTGTTTAGATTTCACATACTTCTGGCCCTAAATGTCCTGATGATGGACAAACATTCGACTTCATCAGGGGGGCAAATGATTATATATTGTACTCAAACATGGGGCAATTTAGTCATGACCAGTGTTGAGATACTCATGAAAAAGACAGTCATCTTAAAAGTTGTGGAACTCTTTTGGACAGACCTCTGTCAGAATTTGTCACTTTACCAATTTATTTTGTATTATGTGTAAAATTCTTAGTTAGTTTTGGCTGCATTGCACGCCTTGTCAGATACAGGGAAACTGCCACTCTGGCGACAGATGGACACAAGCTCCACAGCTCAAACAGAACGCCGATAGTTGGTGCTAACAGGGCCATCAAACTGGGAGACGGTCAGCCTCAAGTAGCTGGACCCAGCAGAAAATTTCATCCAGATATAGTTCATGGAGAAAAAAGAACCAGTGATCAACCCAGCGCTGTGCACCTCAAGATGTGTTATAACATGCAGCAGTATGACTCTTCTTCAACCTCCCCAAAAAGAATCTCCCTCCACTGGCTCCCAGTTACTAATCGAATCAGATTTAAAACTCTGTTGCTCGCTAAAACAGCGACAACATCGTCTCGTCCTTACTTTAACTCTCTGATCCAGGTCTACACTCCCTCCTGCCCACTACGCTCTGCCAATGAAACGTGTCTGATCCAACCTTCACAACAGGGTCCTAAGTCTCTGACTACACTCTTCTCCTCTGCCGCCCCCCGGTGGTGGAATGAACTTCCAAACTCCATTCAATCTGCAGAGTCCCTCTGCACCTTTAAGAAAAAGCTAAAGACCCAGCTCTGTATGAACACCTACGGCCTTCATGATGATGACTTAAAGCTGTTTGTTTGCACTTCCTGATATTGTTTCCTTCTCTGTAGATCCTTGCTTGTGTTGTTCTTACTCTCTTATGTCCGGCTGATAAATGAATTTAATCCTGCAGCCCAAAAGAACCCCATTGATCCAACATTCAAAGCTTCATAGGAAACACAAGGTGAAAATCCGCTCTAGTTTTTGGTCTGAACACGGCTCTGGGTTTTTCCCCGACCTCCCATGGCTTGGAGTCTAACTCATATGTACGTCATATGAATGAGTGAATCTAAATGTATCATGACATGAATGTAGAGTACACTTCCAGACCCTTACATCAGGACTCCATTGAATAACCTTTATATATTGAAACAGTATATTTTGAGTGCATTCGTGCCTCTGAAGACTCACAAAAGAGACTTTTACAAATCAAACAGGACAGAACAGAAATCTATAAAGACACTAAAAACATTGTTAGGATTCTTGTTGTGAAAGCAGCACTTCAGAGGAATGTCTCTGCAGGTCCAGCTGGACGGCTGCAGCGCCAACTATTCACCAATGAAAGATGGAGTAATAATCTCAGCGACCCGAGAGGTTGTGGATGCCAGCGAAGACAGGGGAAGAACCTGTTTTTATGGCCTCAGTCTGCAGATTTATACTTCTCAGTCCGGGGAGCTTTTACTTGCAGACCCACATCTGGAGCTGGTTGTACCACCACCACCTCCCCTCCCCCCTCCGCCTCCCCCCTCCACTCCTACAATTGGAGCGATGAGAGTTGAATTCCCTTGTTGTTAAACAGCAGCAAACAGGACAACACTTCAGCCAGCGAGGGTTTAGCTGGAAAGAGGGAGGGGGAACGAAGGTGTAGGAGAACAGGTCAACGGATCTATTCGACATGCGGGTGACAGTTAACAGTGCCCACACTGCTGCTCAAAACGCAGCACCATGTAAATCCCCAGTGAAAGCCTTTACATCGCATTCATGTAGCTATTTTAAACCAGGTTAATCTACTGGTAGAGGGATTTAATAGGGATATTAATCTGTCAGCATAGGCCCACACATACAGGCATAATTCTGCTGTTTGGAGCCGGTTTATCACCTGCTATTGAACGCTCACAGCCTCAATAGAGTTTAAGATGATGAAATCCTTTTAGCTCTCACAGGATGTTTACGGAGGACAGGAGTTGGATCAGGAAGCTGTTTTTGGTTAATAATGGTGGAGATAATAAAACAATAATCAAATAATAGCCCTGTTTGAAATCCCTCACGTACTCCCACACACTGAATACAAGGTTTTCTTAAAGATTAATACCCTCAGCGTTTAAGCAACTGGCCTGTTTGTTCTTGCTTAACTTGTTCAGACTGTTTTCGTTGCTGTTGCCTCCATTTGGTTTGGTGTGTGCGGTGAACTGATGACACTTTTCTTTTACTCCACAGTGGAGTTTGTCCTCACATTTGGCTTTCTCACCCGATTTGATAATCTCTCAACAGGAGACAGACGTAGGTAGCAACACATTTTTGACAGCGCCAGTAAGATCATTGGGGTTAAATTACCCGACCTGTCTCTCACCTTTAGGCTCGAGACATCTCACAGAGTCCTTCACATCCTCTGTTTGGTGAGCTTCTGTCCTCAGGCAGGAAGGACAGATCACCAAAGTTTAAGTCCAAGAGGTTGAACAATGATTTTATAACTCAGGAAATCAAATGACTGAAGCAGAAAATTTCATCCAGATATAGTTCATGGAGAAAAAAGAACCAGTGATCAACCCAGCGCTGTGCACCTCAAGATGTGTTATAACATGCAGCAGTATGACTCTTCTTCAACCTCCCCAAAAAGAATCTCCCTCCACTGGCTCCCAGTTACTAATCGAATCAGATTTAAAACTCTGTTGCTCGCTAAAACAGCGACAACATCGTCTCGTCCTTACTTTAACTCTCTGATCCAGGTCTACACTTCCTCCTGCCCACTACGCTCTGCCAATGAAAGGCATCTCATCCAACCTTCACAACAGGGTCCTAAGTCTCTGACTACACTCTTCTCCTCTGCCGCCCCCCGGTGGTGGAATGAACTTCCAAACTCCATTCGATCTGCAGAGTCCCTCTGCACCTTTAAGAAAAAGCTAAAGACCCAGCTCTGTATGAACACCTGCGGCCTTCATGATGATGACTTAAAGCTGTTTGTTTGCACTTCCTGATGTTGTTTCCTTCTCTGTGCTTGTGTTGTTCTTACTCTCTTATGTCCGGCTGATAAATGAATTTAATCCTGCAGCCCAAAAGAACCCCATTGATCCAACATTCAAAGCTTCATAGGAAACACAAGGTGAAAATCCGCTCTAGTTTTTGGTCTGAACACGGCTCTGGGTTTTTCCCTGACCTCCCATGGCTTGGAGTCTAACTCATATGTACGTCATATGAATGAGTGAATCTAAATGTATCATGACATGAATGTAGAGTACACAATCTGAACTCCAATGTCTGTCTGCTATCTCTTTCTGGATGAGTGTGGCCTTTTATTGGTGCTGTTAGCAAGTTTTGTTTAACACTTCTTGAAGGGAAAACTCACTTTGTGTTATATTGCTCCTTTATTTTCAGGAGAAAAGACTTCCCTTTGAGGGTTAGTGTTACTCTGCACATTAGAGGCAGTTACTCATCGATGCCAGTTCACCCATTCTCAAGGTCATCCCACACTGAAAACAAACTTTCTGGGGAAATTCTCTTAAACCTTCTCTTCTTCTGTTCTTGATTTAAACGTTTTAACTGTTGGCTCTTCTAGTTTGTTCCATGTGTATTCTAAAGAAGTCTTACATTGTTCTGCTGTCAGCCAGCTCTCAGTTTTGCTCCACACTTTTTAAACAGTTACCACTTGCTTAATGTCCGTGTAGCCTTCAGGAGGTTTTCAGTTTGCTGGACACACAAAACAATTCCAGCTTGTCTTACCACAGAGAGCTGGCATGAAGCACAGCGGTTATACAAGGACCTGCATAAATCAGTGACCAACACAGGGCCACTTCAGTCCACCAGACACAGCTCTGGGTCGTACATCGAGGCCTTAAGAGCAGGACTCTGATCCCTGTAAGGTGAGTGGAAATGGGCCGTGAGCTTTAATGTTCGCATTCTTCTCCGCTATAGAACAAATCTGTAAAAGTTCAGATTCACAGTCTTCACCAGAGGGGCGGCAAACTGCTTCCACATGTGCTTTTTCCATATCCCGCTGCTATTCTGGAATTTCGTTTATGTACATTGTCAAACTTCTCACACTGTGAGAATAAAGGCATAAAAGCAATTAGGGGCCAGGGGGAGTGCAGAGGCGAGGGGGGGGAGCTGCAGGGGCTGGATGTGTGGTGCCAGGGCCTGCAGGGGATTTGCTGGTTAAGTGTGTGTGTGTGTGTGTGTGTGTGTGTGTGTGTGTGTGTGTGTGTGTGTGTGTGTGTGTGTGTGTGTGCGTGTGTGTGTGTGTGTGTGTGTGTTGGGGGGATCCCCAGGACAGAGCCCGGATCTGGGTCTCCATTCACACGGGAAGCAGGATGATAGCAGTTCTGCATCCTGCTTCTGGACTAACAGCTCCAGGTTTGGGTCCATCCGACACCCCTATAACCCGAGTTTCATCTCCAACAGGAAGGAGCCCCCTCACTCCAAGGTTCACCCAGTTGTCTACACGTTTTTAAGTTCTCATTCCAGTTTAAACTCTATGTCTGTTAACATGGCTCTTTGAACCAAAACAAAAACAACAGACATGGTGTGATGATGTCATGATGTAACGTGGGATCATGGGAGTTGTTGTCTTCACTGTTTAACAAACAACGTTGTTCATGACACTCGTATCGATCATGACTCGAGCAGTATACCCACTTCTTCTTCTCATTTTGTGTCTGTTTCTCCAGAGGAGAGCCGCGAAACAAATCAAAGACACTGAAAACAACGACCATTTTTTTCAGAGTTTTCACATTTTTGAGAACGTTTTGTCCAAAATGGGTTTAAAACCCTTCACATAAATTCCATGCATATTAATTTATATTCCATGTAATGTGAAAATGTTATAGATCATACACTACTGAGCCACACTGCTGCACATGTTGATCATGTAAAAACACACAGTGGTTTAATTTTGACTCGTACACTCCATGCATTCATGATGTCAGACACATTGTAAGTTTAAAAATGAATATGGATGCATGCTCAAGTCGGAACAACAACCAGAAACTAGGTACTGCACTGGCTGTCATATTCATCATCAACATTGGGGGGCAAAAGATGTTTAGTTAATGTTTAAATACTTCTGATTAATTCTCGTATTTCACATCAACGTTTAGCTCAAACACAACTTGGAACAGAGAACAGAGCTGTTCGTTGTTGTTGTTACAACATTCAGACTTTCTGAACTGAAATCTCATGAACGACTTCCCAACTCGGAAACTGGGACCATCTGAGGAGCACCTGAATGCAGCATCTGTCCCACTCTACAGAATGTAGATCAAACAGCAGCTGGAAATAGTAACAAACAAATTCAATCATTCCTCAGATTCTGCAAAGAATAAAGTATCTGATGGTTAGTGATAGGATGAGGAGATGGAGGTAAACTTTAAGACTGAAGTCTGAGTATTATTGTCCACTTGGATTTCAGCAGGAAAACCAGACCGTGTAGAGACCAAAATAGATGGAAAGCATCAGCCACTGAGCAACCCAGCCATCCATTGGCTCTTACCTAACAGCGATTAAGCTTTAATTATTTTATATCAACAGATATTTGAATGTATGTGCAGCTTTAAGATGTCTCCTCTTACTCCAATAATTATTCAGAAGCTGAGGAGAGATCCTACTCAACAGACAGTGGATGCATCATCGCTCTGCTTGGTAAAGTTTGGTTCAAATTTAAGTGATCAGCTGTTCAATGATCTAAATGAGCCCTTGGGGCGCTGGTACCCCACATACGGAGGCTGTAGTCCTCCAAGCTGAAGGCTTGTGGGTCCTTTCCTGCATATCGTTCCCCACTCTCTCTCTCCCTGATTTCCAACTCTCCACTGTACTATCTCTCCAATAAAGGCAGAAAAGCCTAAAAATAAATCAACACTGTAAAATCTGTGGGCTGCTTTCAGTATGAGCTAAAGGTTAAAGAGAGACAGACGTGCATGTGTGTCCATACATGAGACTCGTCTGCATTAAACAACATGTAGAATAGCTCTAATCTCTTTTTACTGTTTTTTTGATTAAACCTTTGGAGCTCACATTTCCTCCGTCTGCTCTGAAACAACAGGCAGCTCTGCCTCCACATGAGAACATGCAGTAATGAAAACACGTTCTCATGCTGTGAAATCAAAAAGAGAGACAATACACGCAGTGGAAGGAGGCAGAGCTCTGGGGTTGGGGGTTGCTGAATAGGTCCAGATGCAGGGAGCGTGCACGATGAGCACACACGGCTGTGGAAGAGGACAGGCCGGATGCCTGCAGAAAGAAGCCGCCGCCCACCTCCCATCAGCCCCCCGCCGACAGCCTCTCTCTCCCGCTCTGCTCTTCCCAAAGAAAGCCGATGAGGAGCAAAAAGGCAAAAGTTTCCCCAGGCTATAATTAGCAACCCTCAATTTGACTCATCATAGTCTCAGTGCGCGTGTGTGTGTGTGTGTGTGTGTGTGTGTGTGTGTGTGTGTGTGTGTGTGTGTGTGTGTGTGTGCGCGCTAAACCCTGACGGAGCTATCAAGTCTGTGGGAGCTTTGAGAGGAAGTTAACTTCTCTGAAACAGATGTGACTGTAGGAGCCATGAAGTGTCTCCCATTAGAGCGAGCTGTGTGTTAGTGTTTGCATGAGAAGTCATGCATGGTGCCAAAAATATCATCTCCTCAGTACAAACTCATCATCAACCATACAAGTAAAATAAATGTTTTATCTCCGACACAGAGTCCTGAAATTTAAAAGCAAAAGAAATCAAAAGTGGAGGAATAAATTAATCCTGAAATAAAAAGTGGGGATCACAGAAAACATCTCGTTTTAAAGACTCTCCTGGTGGTTTTTACTTTGATTAACTCATCAACATTAAAACAAATTAACTTTAATCTCAAGTCTTTACAAAACACTTCAACTTCAAGAAGTTCAAAGACTTCAGGAATCAGCCTGAGAAGAAGAGACGATCATGGCAGTTAAATATTTAAATTTAAATTTAAATGATGATTTGTTATGTGTGGAAAGCGAGTGTAGAGGAGGAAAGAGAGTGTAGAGGGGCTTGTTGGAGAACGCTATCGGCCGTGTTGTGCACGCTACTTAAAAAGTTTAGGAAACTTAACCATTTACCATAAATCTAACTCAACTTTAGGACATCACAGGTTCTTTAATTTAAACCTTTCTTCTCTAATATTATAGGGTTTTTCAGAAGTAGGATGTTTTTACAGTAGAAGCTAAAAAAACTTCAAGCAAATAATTCCACTAACTTTGTAGAGGCTTGCTTTGTTATGGCGCCCTCTGTAGGTCAACATTAAAAACGTAATGATACCACAAAGTGATCTAAATGTTTTATATTTTTTCCTCCATCACGTTTTCCTTTCCCACTTCTCCACTTCTCCATGTACAGTTTATGTTGTTGCTTAAATGTTTGTCCTTTGCAATCCGTTTACCCTCCTCACGATGAAAAAAGGGCTGTCAGAGTCAAACAATAATTTTTTTTACAATTAATCTCATGTTTGAAATTTAATTATTTCACATTTAAAAATAAAAACTGTTCTTCTTTTATTTTGAATGTTTGAACTGTCTGAAGCTGAGAGTTCTGTGTGATTTTATTTTGAAATAAAGTAAGGGTAAGAAGCCAAAGGTCAGTCTTGAACCCAGGCCGCCAGCTTGGAGGATTACGGCCTATGTACATGGGGCACGACCTAACCACTAGGCCATCTGCGCCCCATCAGAATCTTTTTTTTTTTTAAAGAAATAAATACTTTAAGTTAAAAAAAAATCTTAATTTTCTCATAAAATACGAGCAGTTGGTCCCAAGATTAGTCGATTCAGTCGACCTTGCTCACTCAGAGCTTGTAAAACAGACTCCAGATCCTAAAAGAGCTGCTATAATGGAGCCAAAGACTCGAGGAACAGAAGGGACTTGGAAAGTGATGCAGGGGAATCCCAACAGAAAGATCTATACGTTCTGTAAGTCCACAGAATTGGGTCTGGAAAATGTATAAAAATGGCAGTTATGATCACACATGTCACGTATAGTTTAGAGGAGGAACCAGCTCAGTAAATCACCCACACTATCTTTCCATACAGCTCGGGGTTTTAAATGGGGGTTTAGGGACTTTCTGACATGTTTGAGCACCTTTCCTGTCTGTGTAATATATTAAAGAAAACACTTCCATTATCGTCCCTGTGCCTCGACTTCCTCCCAACATGAAATGCAGCCGCTCTCGCTGTGAATCTACAAATTGAACAAGACGTGCAATAAGCTAAAAGCTAATGCATCCTTAGTTTTGAGCCCTGGAGTCATTCCTTTTCAAATTGCACCATTATTTTTATAAAGAGCTTTCCCATGCTCCATTTGTCTGTTTAATACAGCACATCTGCTGAATCCATCCAGCCCTCTGGATCTCCTCGTGAAAAACAGCCAGTCGTCATCGCAGCAGTGGAGGGGAGGTCTGGGGGACAGGGGGGGGGGGGGGGGGGGCAGCCTCCCCAGCACGGCTTTACGAGTGATGGAGGGCCTCGGTGTTGGACGAGCCGGGCCGAGCGGAGAGCCAGAGGAACACATTGTTATGGCAACATCACAGAGAGTGTTTAGACTGTGCTGAGCAGTGAGGTAATGCCTGTGATGTAACAAACGGCAGAGCGTACTATAGGGGGCCGATGGTGGAATCGGCTCTAACGTTTGCCAGACCGCAGCTCACACAGTTATGTAGGAAACAGAGAGTGAAGGGGAGAAAACCCGCCCGGCAACAGAGCTGCTCCAGGAAACTTTTCTCTTTGATTTGTTTTCAGAAAAATTCCAAATCCCATCGTGGGACTGCACAGAGAAAAAAAACAAAAACTGTGTGGTGAAGCCACAAAAGTTTTCATGTGTTGACTTTACCTGCAGGTAGAACTTATCCAAGTCCACAAGTTTAAAAACTTAAGCCATTCTACGTTGTTATCAAACATTTGTATTCGTATACTTTAGCCAAAACTACCAGCTTGTCCTCCGACCCATACAAGCACTCTGGTAAACATACACTATACAGTGTTTCCCACACAGAGGCGATACCTGGGCGGGCCGCCCAAGGATATTTCCGACCTGTTTTTATTTAATTTTTCATGAATTCATAAAATTGCTGCCTGCGAGAGAGAGAGCGGGGGAGAGAGAGGGCACTCGCTCCATGCAACATAGCAAGACTCCCGATTTTAAAAAAAATTCCTCTCGACTCCCTGTAGGCCTGCAGCCACAGGACCCAGTGGCTTTGTGGGGTCGATAAGAAACACACATAGCTAAGTTGCCCTCTCTTGTGTCATAAGACCTAGCATCCAAACTACCTCACGAAGGAAATTGTAACTGTTTCGCAATGTGAATTCATTTAAATGGACATGGTGTGAATATGTGTTTCAGTGTCTAGATGCTATTATTATTACTATTAATATGTTTCTATTTGTGCTGTTCCTATTTTTGTACTGCTGCAGGGCACCCCTGGAAAAGAGACCTCGGTCTCAGTGGGTTCTCCCTACTAAAATAAAGGATAAATTAAAAAAAATATCTGAGCTTTTTGTAAGATTTTTGTGCTCCGGCCCTGAAAGGTTGAACGGATAAAGATTATTTTAAGATAGACTGAAGGCATCCTGCAAACGGAAAAGAACATTTTTCATCTGTCTTTAGCTTTAAATTCCAAAGACAGCTTCTTTAAGTGATACATGTGAAGTCATTGAAAGCATTCCTCCTCCTCCTCCTGGACTAAAGATTTCCACTAAACTATCTCCATGGACCAGGCCTGCTCAGACTCCATGCTCTTCCCTGGACTGCAGAACATCGGAGCTGGAGCGGCGCCCCATGAGGCCTCGGCTGCCTGATAATTTACTGTTCCCCCCAAAACCCAGACACGAGCTAAATTACTGTGATGCCCTTTGCAGAAATAGAAAGAAGTGTTTCGTAAACCGTCAAATGTCAAACACAACAGTTCTGCTTGTGTCGTTTTTCGGCGCTGCTATTTAAACTTTGCCTTCGTTTCCTACGGCTCGCTGGTTTTCATGCTAACCATAGCGTTCCTTCCATCATCACGGCGCTGGTGGGAGCGTGCAGCCAAATCCAGAAACAGAATCAACCCAGGAGAGAGCTTTGCCGATCGTTTGTCTAAGGAACCCAGAGCTTTTCTATGGGTGTGCCCTCTCTATTTTGCTCCACTCGGGGACTCGGCTGTAATTGCTTGTTTAAGGATAATAACAAGGGGAAGACTCTCGGAGGAGCCCTGCGCCGCAATCACCAGCCTTGAGGCGAACACCGCAACCGCAGTGCAGTGCGAGCGGAGGAGAGGAGGAGGACGAGGGGGAGGAGAGGAACAGAGGAAGAGAGAGACAGACTGGGTAGTAATTAAGGGCTTATTTTTCCTGCCGACTGAAGAGCATCTGCACGGCTCTCACCTGCTCAGAAGGGATTGTGCCGCACACACTTTCGCCTGCTTCATTTGTAAAAGGCTGGCCTCTGCCGCCTCCTTTTCCCCAACGGATCTCTGACAGCGCGTGTGTGAGAGTGTGTGTGTTTAATGTGATGCAGGGATGGCAGCCAGCGCAGGCAGCGGCTCCGTCAGACAGAGGGTGGTAATTAAATTAGGGGTGGCACTCCAGCAACGAGGCTGAACGAGGCATGGGGGGATTTAAACGTGATCCCAGCTCTCATTGTTTCCCACTCTCTGAGTAACACAGAGTGAGCCTACGTTACCCAAAGGGCTCGGCCGCATATCAACAGCAGTGCAGCATGGGAAGACAAACCTTCATAAGCACACATGATCACTATCACATTGAAATTCATACACACAAGCCCCCGTGCTTACAGAGGGAATAACAAACATTTTTCTGGTGTGCAGAACAATGTTCACAGTGTTCAGTGACCCACACTGCAGCACAACGCCGGGGAGTACAAGTCAGCGAGAGGAAACATCACACGCACTGTTACAGGAAATAGAAGCTGCACAAGTTCATTTGCATCATCGGGAAAATACTTAGGTTGCTCGGTTATTACACAAGCTTTGTACAAGTTCAAATATAGCCGAACTTGAAGTTAAGTCTCTAAAACTGTGAAGTCTTTGTAAAACAGTGGCTGTCCTTTCATTAAAAGGTTAGCAAAACTTGGAACTACAGGTATATTTGTCTGTTTGTCCTTGGACGTATTTTGTCACACCATGATGACTTAGAGAACTCCTGTGTCTGTATTTAAAATCTACAAATAATAGAAACTTTATTTGATATATCACGTGCCCTGATGGCCCAATCAGCTGCAGGCTGGAAGAGTGTTTTCTCATCATCACCGTCATTTAAACAACTTTCTTCTGTGTATATAACTTGTGCGCTACATTGCTAGAAAGCTACAATTCTTGTGATTCTGAGCGTGCAAACCATTTCAAGACCTAACCACCACAGCAGCAACAATCTACACATCTGTCAGACCACCAACAAACAAACTAAAACCTCTCTCTGATTTATTTTTCTAACCGTCTGAAGGTCGACTGTTCTCCTCAGGTCAGAGCGGTCCTCATGATCCAAATCCAGTTACAGATTTCAACACATTACAACCATGATCCAAAATATCCACCACTGTTCACCTGATTTCTCCGTACTATGTAATGAACACTGAACTCATGATTGACACCACATTTGACCAATGAAGACCTTTCATTCACGGCTGTGTCGTCCCCACGTCCACCGCCGTCCTCCTTCATGCACGGCCTGCTCCGAGCTCCACCTCAGCAGCGAGGAAGTGTGGACAACAGGAAGGCGAGGAATACAAAGGAGAAATCCCTCCTGCATATTATCCCATCTCCCTCTATCCCACAGAGTAATGTCTTTAACGTGCCCTTTGTAAAGCGTCTCCAGATAACACTTGTTGAGAATTTACGCTATACAAATAATGATCGATTGATTGGTCTCTGCTCAGGCTCTCATTGGCTAAAGAAGCCTAGAGAGACATTACAAGTGATCCAGGGTGTCGGCTGAAAAAGAGGAGAACATCGGGTTCGGGGGTCTCGTCTCTTCAGAGAGTCACGAGGTCAGCTGACTTGAGTTAGAAATCAACGTTAAAGGAAACAACATTTACCCTAAATTAAATGTTCAGATTATCATTTTTCAAATTAACGTCCAGGCTAAAAATTAATAAAAAGTTGAACGCCGATAATTAATGTTTGGACTTAACGGACATGTTAATAATGACATCACTTCTTATGTCCTAAAGGTGAAATTATGAGACGATTATTAAAGGCTTTATATGCAATTTTTAGTATATCCTCTGAAAATAACTCTGTGAGTCATGACTGTCTACAATGGGTGTAACACCCGAGTCCCACTGTCTGTGTTTTCAGAGTTTTCAGAGTCCTTTCTTCAGTTTGTTTACATCGTCGGGACGGCCGGCTGACTCCTCCCCTCGTGTATAAAAGTTGTTTAATTGAGGGACTAGAGAAAAGAAGAATAACATACTGTACTCACTGCTTAACTGTGTTTCTAGATCACGCTCATTTCAGGTAAATTTACATGCAGTGTGACGATACGAGCATAATAAAGATCACTAGCATTAGCATGCTAACACAACTATGCAGCGCAAGTTGTTTTGGTTTCATGCTGGTGCTCAAGGGCGACATCTGCTGGATCAAAAAATCACATATAAAGCCTTTAAAGAGCTGTCAAAGATTTAAGGTGGTTTAGATCACACAAACAACAACAACAACAGTCAGCTGTTTGTTTGTTTGTTTGTTTTTCCTGCCGGTGTGATGACGGTGTTGTCACGTGTTAGCTGCTTGCTGATCCTTTGATAAACTCAGATATAAATAAATGTTTCGACTTGATGAAGTGTTCGGTTTGTCACGATATCAAACTATGAAAATGTTCTTGGGAGCTTTTGTTGAACTTGGCAGCCTCGTGCATTTCGACACCTTTCAGACAGCCGATCAGTTTCCTGTACGCACTGAACCTTTACATGGAGCAGACGAGAGTGTGGCGGTCCAACACAGATGGGGGTTCAGTTTCTACGGTACCACTGAGGGTTAGGGGGTGTGTTCTGCTCCGACAGCTGGTGTTGGAGCGGTGCCTGTGCTTTAACAATGGTGGGGCTGCAACAGAGGAGGAAAAGCCTCAACTGGAGGAGAGATTTATGGCCCGTCTGTGATGGCGAGTTGGCCCGATTTCAGCATTTTAGCACCTCCGAGGAGAGAAGGAGAAACAATGAGAGGGGGAGAGGAAGGAGGGAAATATATGCAGAGAGGAGAACATCGCTCTACGTTGTTTTTGAAATATCTTCAGAGATATTACTCTCTTCCTGTGACGAATGGTTTAAAACTCACAAATTTTAAATCAATGCATTTTATTTTTGAAACGACCACGGTTATAACAAAGGGGCTGGAAGTCATTGTAAGAGATTAAAAAGCAACCTGGTCTATTTTCCCTCACCGTGTCCATTTTTATATCCCTCTTTTTTTTCCTATGCTCATGAATGGCCACTGACCGCCATTGCAACTTCAGCTAGATTAGGTTCTACACACACGTTCGACACGGCGTGTTGAAACTTGATTCAACTCGATATCCATTTATGACCTTTGATCTACTTCTTCTGCAGCTCTTTTCTGTAAATACGACTTTTAATAATCAACATGAAAACACTTGATCAGATTAAAAAATGGACGTATTCCTCAATGGAAAGGCTGCAGTCACAACTTTAAAAACCTTCACACAGCGTGTTCTCAGTCCTCCTTTGTTTGCAGAGATGTGCGAGCGTACAGTTCGAGTAGTGAAATGTGTCCACCGCAGCATTGTTCACCGTCTGGCAGCCCGCGGGCCATCTGACGAGGCCTCCGAGGACTCATCCCCCGCCTGCAGCTCCTCCAGGAGAAATAAATGAGATGTACATTTTGGTCCAACTGTCACGGCACACAGGGGGTTAAAAGAGGAGGTCTGTGCTCCTTCGCCCCCCTGCCCCCCCCCCCCCCAAACTCCAGAGGCCATGTTATCAAAACATCACAGCAGGGGGAGGGGGCGCTCCGACCGCTCCTGTCACTAGCCAGTCAAGCAGGTGTATTCTTGCACTTGTCTCGCTCCGCCTTGATCTATATACCCCCCCGCCGCCCCTCTCGGCCCCCCCTCACCCACACTGCTGAATACACACAGAGGTCCTATTAATCCCATTATGCAAATGGTAGTTATAAATCGCACAGGGTCTCTCTCTCTCTCTCTTTTTCTCCCCCCTCTCTGTCTCCCCTCATTCCTCCACGTCTCTCACCGTGCCACCACGGCGAGAATCTCCTGCTGCTTAATGAAGAGAGAGGGAGGGAGGGAGAGAGAGAGAGAGAGAAAGAGAGAGAGAGAGAGAGAGAGAGAAAGAGAGAAAGAGAGAGAGAGCTGCAGAGACATGGAGATAGATAGAAAAGAAAAAGAATAAGAAAAATACACACTATCTGATGATCTGATCTGGCGCTATGCAGGGTGTGTGGGGAGGGGGGTCACTGGGAGAATATCAGTGCCAAGTTGTCTTTGGGGGGAAGAAAGAGTTGTGGGTTGGGGGTTGTTTCAGCTGGCAGAGACAGATTGGCATCCAACGCTGTGACGACCTGGACAAGGACAATTGGCAGAGAGGATGTGAGGCCAAACACTCGCCCCAAACAGCGAGAGGGGGGAGGAGGGGGGATGGGAGGAGGGTGGATGGGAGGAGTGGGGAGATGGCATCATAGTGTTGGTGTAAACGACATCTGCACATTCCTCAGAGCGATGTAGAATAAAGAAGTCAGAAGAGCCTCTAGATGAAGGAAATCTTTCAACAGGAATCATTTCCGTCTTCATGTGAATCATCTTCTGTTATATTCTCGAAACTTCTGTCGACGTTTTCTGCTCAAGTCCCACATTGAAGCTCTTTGCTCAGATTCCAAGAACTCGTTCTCACGGAGGTGACACTCACCAGGAGAAGACACGGACAAAAACACAATTAACTCGACGTCTGAGAGGAGATTTTTCTCAACCCTGTAATTCTTTGGGTTAGAGTGATAAAGACGCAGTGTGTCATCCATATTTTGTATTCCCAACAAGAGGGCCTACTGACTGAGCTACTGCTGCCTCAATGTTTGAGAAGTTTTTTTTTAGCATTTCATAAAAGATGCACAGGTTACTTTAGTGTTTGTTACAGACCGGCACACAGGAGAGAGAGAGTGAAGACACCCAATGACCCCGACACGATCTGCAGAGTGTTCGCTGTGAGCTCTACATCACTGCACTTTGACTGACACACAGAAATGTCCCAAATAAAAGTTTGGTCTTTGAATGCTCGCTCGTGAATGTCACTTCTTCCTCACAGACCAACCAAAATCAAGAAGGGGCGCGACTTATGAGCAATTGTCAACAATGGTGGAAGAGAAACTAATGTGACTCATCTCTTAAAGGGAAAAAACTTCAGGTGTAGAGCTGCTGCTTTTTTCATTGTTTGCACGTGTTCTTGGTGAGTTAAGGAACATTTTAAGCACAACCGACTCAATGGGCACAACAGAGAGAAGAAGAACTTAAACTACGTAGTCGAGCAACAATGAGTCCTGTTGAGAAGTGCTCTTAAAGCGAGGCCATGGGCTCTGCCAGCGCAAAAAGCAGAAGGTCGTAATGCAGCTGTAACTGTCTCTCCTCTGATAATAAGAGAGAGGGAGTGAGCGAGTGAGCTGTGAGTGATCAGGGGAGAAGAAGCATCGATTAACAATCAACAGCTGTAAAGGAATCCATTAGAACGGCAGCATGTTGGATACCCGATCAATACGACATGATTTCCTCTCGTGTACCTAAGCCATCAATGGATCTCTGTCATAGCATCGAGTCTGTCGGCTGGTGCGTTACCTCGTCCACCAAACGGCGGCCATTACTCCTCCTCCTCCTCCTCCTCAGTGTGAATGACAAATGACTGTTTACTTGACAGCAGTCATCTCAGAGCATTGATCAGAGCTGAGAGAGGGCTGCAGATCCATGAGGAAGTCAACAATGTGGAGGGAATATCTGAGAAGGATTGCAGGCAGACGGATCAATCGACAGAGCAAACCTTCATTTCAGTGTTTAAAGTCAGAAGGGATATCGAGTCGTCGAAGATGGAGAGAAAATAATGGACTTAAAAAGTAATCAATTTCAGACAGAGAAAAATACTGACTCCTTTAACTACCTGGAGGAACATAAACTGAGACAGCATCTGAATGTAAGACTGTGATTTACAAACATACAGGTTCTTCTGTTTTTGAACGGTCACAAAGTTAAGACATGAAAATGTGATTTTACTAACAAAACAATAAAAACAAAGGTTCATCCATTTTTAGCCAAGCAAGTGACAAAGATGACAACGTCAATTTTGTCTACAAATTTGGCCTTTCTGAAAGTATCTCAAGAACTGTTACATGGACGCGGTTAATTCTCCTCAAATAAAGAATCCGACTAACTTGGATTATGTCCCGACTTTCCCTGTGAGCACAACACTAGAGCTGTTTACACGTATGGACTCAGGAGGACTGCACCTGAAATCCTCCTGACTTAACAGTCTATGGTCGTGCAGCGATCACAGGGAATAAACCCCCCACTGGCTCCAGGTGAATTCTCCTGATTATATCCTGCTTCGTTCTCACATCAGATCACTCTGACTTTCTGCAGAATAAATACGAGGAGGCTGGAGGAGAAACTCCGGGTGAAGAGAGAAACATTCAGATGTTTGTGTTCACACATGACACTGCTTCTGGAAATATCAGGAGTTTTTTTAAGAGTTTGCTGCAGGTGTGAAGATCTATTGGTATATGTAAAAGATAAAGACGACTTTCTAAATCTCTGCTGCTAAGTTCTGATTGGTTGTTACTTTACTGTTCCTAATAGAAGAACAGGAATAACAAAGGTGTGTCATGACATCAATATCAGTAATATCCTTTTCTTTTAATATTCAATACAACAACTCTTCTAATGTTCTGCTTCTTCTCTGACCTGTTTAATTTATGAAACCAAACAGAAACGTCCCTGGAAGCTCGTAGGAAGCTGTATTAAATAAAATGGATCCGCCCACCGGCAGCTGCCTGTAGGAGGCATTGGAGGCGGCGCAGCACCTGGAGGCCTCTCAGTGTTCAGCCGGCTGTTCAGTCAGGAGCGTGTGGGTGTGTACAGACGGCATCACTTTAACTCTCCGGTTAATTTGTTGCACCTGTCAGATTAAAATCAATTATACCTTTATTCTCAATGTACGGGCTCTGAAACTGACCGGCAATAAAGGTACAGAATCACCAAATACGCCTTAGACTTAGACTCTGAATATCCAAATGACATTGTTTTTAATATCCATCAAACAAATAAACTCCTCTAGTGTACATTTAGAAAAGTATTTATTTTTGTTGTAAACTATCAGGAAAAATATTTCAAAATGTTTTATAAAACGGTCCTGAAACGTGTTTAAAAAAGCAATATGTCACTCTAACACGTCAAGTTTCAAATGGCAACTGCAGTCCAAGTTCAAGCTTCAGTGTTTATCCAGCTCTGCATGGGTCTGTAAACCTTTCTGTGTTCTAACCTCTCTCCATTTTTCAAAAGCATCTCCAATATTGATCCTAGTTTGAGCACGTTTCTGCTTGTGGAGCTTATTAGAAACATGCAGAGGCTTTTTAGGTCGGGTACAATCACTTCTATCTGAACCACTTCTCTTGCCCACTTCCATCGCTGCAACACCTGTTGACCTGATAACTGCTCTCATATCTGACAAACCGAGGGACGTCCAAAACGGCCGTATGTGGGGGTGTGTCTTAAAACCGCTTACCTTCTCTGGTCCAAACAAATCCAGATCATTCAGGACCAGAATCTAAAGTTAGAAGGAGGACATACTGGCTGCTGCATTGTTGTCAGAGAAGCCAGCACTTCAACCTAGCATGTTTCCTTAATGTCTGATCAGATAGTAAGATCACTTCATCATTTCACTCTCTACACATCTCACTGATTGGCCCTCTAATAGAGCAAATGAATCAAGAAATGTTATAAGATGCTGCAGTGTGAGGAGGGGTTAAGACTAATCTATGTGCACTCCTGCACTCACCTGGAAGTAGGTGAACTTGTTACAGAAACCCAGACTCTGTGCCTCAGTGATTCTCTGTGATCCTCTATCATCTCTGAGTCCTGTTAGTCAGAGAGAGCTGACACCACTGCAGACAAACTGGTCAGAGAGGAGGGCGCCTGCTGGGCTGTGAGTCACGTCAATCTGGGCGGCAGCGAGACTCCCTCACTCAGAGGCAGCACAGAACGAGGATCCAGACTGCAGGATGACAAAATATCCTGTCATGCAGAGAGAGAGAGAGACACAGCCGGTATGCCAGGCATGTCTGGCTGAATCACACCCCGTCAGCGTGCATGCAGACGCACACTCATGTTTGACTTCTAGCCGGAACGACCAAACTGATCTGCTAATGGTGGTTATTTTCCTCTTTCTCTTTTTTTTGTTTTTCCATTTTATTACAAAAAAAACAACAAAATGTCAACATTTTTGGACAGAAAAGCCTCTGAGGGTGGATTCATGTGTACTTGAGTACGGTCCAAGGGAGATATGAACGGCAACCATGCTCAAACAAGGAAGTGGGCCGCTGTATGACGTCATTTTACTCAGGCCCGTTTCGTCTTCTGAGCTGCACGATAGATGTGGACATAGGAAGAGGGACTATTGACAGTTAGCAGGATGGACTCAGCCCGGGAGCGGTTGCCATGGTTGCTTCTTCTTCTTTCTGCTTCTTGGAGGATTTGCAAACTAACTCTGTGCATACTGCCCCCTGCTGTATCGGACTGTGAACATACAGAAGTGAACTCGGATACAGAAGGAGGTCACTGATGTGAGCGCAGATCATCGGGGGAGGGGGGAGCAATCAAGCTTGGGCACAGTATGAAACAATCGGGCCGAAATTGAAAACTCCCTAAGACAAAATTTAAAGCATTCGACAATATTCACATCCATGAAACCAATATTTAGCCCATCAATAAAACTCTGTGATTGCACTTTATTCAAATCCTTTTAAAGGCTTTATATATGCGATTTTTTTGATCCAGCAGATGTCGCCCTTGAGCACCAGCATGAAACCAAAACAACTCGCGGTGCATTGTTGTGTTAGCATGCTAATGCTAGCTATCTTTATTATGCTCGTATCTTCACACTGCATATAAATTTACCTGAAATGAGCGTGATCTAGAAACACAGTTAAGCAGTGAGTACAGTATGTTATTCTTCTTTTCTCTAGTCCCTCAATTAAACAACTTTTATACACGAGGGGAGGAGTCAGCCGGCCGTCCCGGCGATGTAAACAAACTGAAGATAGGACTCTGAAAACTCTGAAAACATCACAGACAGTGGGACTCGGGTGTTACACCCATTGTAGACAGTCATGACTCACAGAGTTATTTTCAGAGGATATACTTGATTTCTACATTTAAGTGTGAAAAATCACATATTAAGCCTTTAAAGGAATTAATAGATTTTTAGATTTTACCAAAATAAAGCATTTAACGTTGACAGAAGTTTCACGTCCAAAAGCATGCTTCCTTCACTAAGCCACTAACTTATGACCTGATTATATTAAATTACTGGAGAGTTGATGTCATGGCTAATAAAAAAAACCCATCACCTGTTGAACTAACAGACCTCCTCCCTGAAACTCGTCCTGAGTTAATCATACCTTTGTTACTTTGATGACATGCAGTCTAGTTCAGGCTGATTTAACTGTTAACCTAAAGTGTGTTTGAGTTGTTGGGGTGTACAGTTTGAAATGACACCTGCAGCCAATCAGAGGTCAGTGTTCTTTGTGGTGGAGCGTGTGTTGACTGCTGGGAGATTTATGCAGACACAGAGTCAGTGTGCCAGACGCTGCACACACTGAATCCCGGCGAGCAGACAATGAAAGGGCAGGTGGTGATTCCCCGTCCCAGGTCCTCAACATGGTAATGAGGTATTGTGAACCTCGCTGGCACGGCTGCTGCTGCTCTCTTCTGCCTTCCTCTGAGGGCAGTGCGATGATGAGTGATTTTTCTGCAGCTTGGCACAGCACGACACATTCAGCTCCCCAGATGGTCCTCACCGTGATTCAGTTAGTCAGCCTGTCTGTTGCTGGGCAGCGTGCACGAGCCAATCAAACATCACACACACTTTGGAGCTCAGTTACACGTGGGGAAAACCAGCAGCCACCGACACAGGACGGGCCTGTAATGTCTGACTTTCAGAGCTGTGGCGCCAGAGAGGTGGAAGTAGGGGACCTAATAAACAACTGAAAAATGTCCTCCTATAACTGTCTTTATTAATTCAATTTAATTCAATATGAACGTCTGTAAATGTCATAGCAGGGGCCAAAAGGGAAGTTCAAACACTTCAAAAGTACAGACATGGCGTCAAATAAAAACAAAGATGAGGGCAGCCGTGTGTGTGTGGAATAATGACCCCGTCGCTGGAAATCAGTCTTTACAAACTTACAAAGCGGGGTACAAACTACAAGATAATCAGGCTGATTCCCCCCTTCAGACCAAAGTCACCAAAGGCCTGATGATGGAGAGTGGAGACTCTGGTTTAAAATCTTTCCGCTTTTCAATCATAGTATGTGTACCAAAGGCCTTTGACAGTGGACCTCCACACACCTCATGTGATTGGTCCTGGATCATTGGGCTGCCGTGTGACCAGGATTGAACACATTGAATGGAAACCCTGAATACTACTCAACGCCCTCTTGTGGTCATGGAGATTGTTTATAAATAGTGAGGCTTTAAACTCGTGATTATTTTCATTATTAACCAAACTTAAGATGAATCTACTGCTTTAGTCATGAAAATATGAGATGGCTGTGACAATTTGTTGATCACAATTTAGAGAGCCCACGGTGTCTTCATATAGCTTCTTTGTTAAACCAAAACTTTCAAAATGTTTAAAGATACAAATCCAAACATATGCAGCAGCCAGTATGTCCTCCTTCTAACTTTAGATTCTGGTCCTGAATGCTCTGGATTTGTTTGGACCAGAGAAGGTAGACGGTTTTAAGACACCCCCGACACGGCCGTTTTGGACACCCCTCGGTTTGCCAGATATGAGAGCAGTTATCAGGTCAACAGGTGTTGCAGGGATGGAAGCGGGCAAGAGAAGTGGTTCAGATAGAAGTGATTGTACCCGACCTAAAAGCCTCTGCATGTTTCTAATAAGCTCCACCAGCAGAAACGTGCACAACCTGACACTCTCTGGCTCTCTGGCTCTCTGGCGCTGGTTTGCTGACTCCCTGACTCCGGTTCTGGCGTCTAAAGGAACACATTTAGAAAACATTTTTAAAAAACGACAGAATCTTGGCATCATTAAGAAAATGATTCTCCTCTGGTGAGTAAGTCTCTAAATGTTAGTTCAGCTGATCACCTCACTGCCACTCCTGCGTGTTTTTGTGATTAGCACATGTGCCGTCACCATGGCAACGCTATAAACTGTGGCTGGCCTGGATAATATTCCACCTGGTGGTGGTAACCTGACTCCTTACGACACACATTATTCTTCCTGGAGGAGTTTCAATTAGAGATCCAGACGTGTGACTCAGAACATTACTCACCTCTGAATGCTGCATTCACAGCTACTTTTCTACACTCGATAATAAGACGAGATGTTAAAAAAGGCACCTGTTTATCCGGCACAAAAAATGTATGAATGAGTAATGAATCCATGAGGGAACGCCGCCCTGGATCGCGCCTGACTTTACAGCCGTGTTTTAATCACAACACATACCAAATGTCCCCAAATGATTAGGAGAGCCAGAGTGTTTTTATAGCTCATACCGAGAACATTTCACCCTGAGGAAGCTGAGTCAGGACACCGTGTTACTGGAGTTCATGGGGAAGTGCAAACTGGGTTTCCACATTGGCAGGTTATAAATCAACCAGTCATTTAATGGGCTGTTCGTTAGGCCCATCCCTTTTAGTCCCAGGTGTGTTTTAAACACAGGCCAGATTTTTACCTGCTTAGAGGACATTATGTGGCTCTACAGGTTTACAACTAGCATCATTAAATGCTTCTTAAAACAAATAGAACACTCTTTAATGTTGTGACTACTTTGGCACTCAGACTTTGGCACTCAGACTAAGGTTTGTAGCTACACTTCAAGTGAGTGTTTGTGAAGAACTATTACCTCAGCAAACATTTTCTCAAGCATATGCCAGTGTATTTCCCTTACACAGTGGAATGACATGGCAGCACAATATACTATTATCTGGTTGAAATATTGGAATAGTCATTAAGTTGTAAAAAAGCTAAGTATTTAAAGGACCAATCAGTGAGATGTGTAGTGAGTGAAATGATGAAGTGAGCTTACTATATGATCAGACATTAAGGAAACATGCTATGTTGAAGTGCTGGCTTCTCTGACAACAATGCAGCAGCCAGTATGTCCTCCTTCTAACTTTAGATTCTGGTCCTGAATGCTCTGGATTTGTTTGGACCAGAGAAGGTAGGTGGTTTTAAGACACACCCCCACATACGGCCATTTTGGACGCCCCTCGGTTTGCCAGATATGAGAGCAGTTATGAGGTCAAACCAACAGGTGTTGCAGTGATGGAAGCGGGCAAGAGAAGTGGTTCAGATAGAAGTGATTGTACCCGACCTAAAAAGCCTCTGCATGTTTCTAATAAGCTCCACGAGCAGAAACGTGCTCAAACTAGGATCAATATTGGAGATGCTTTTGAAAAATGGAGAGAGGTTAGAACACAGAAAGGTTTACAGACCCATGCAGAGCTGGATAAACACTGAAGCTTCAGTGTCCACCACATGGTGACCTGCGTGAGCGTCGACTCTATTCAATATTCAAAACATTTTTGTATCTTTTCCCTTCGTTTCTTTATACAGTTCTTGTGTTGGTGATGTGCAATATATGCTGTTGTTGTTGTTTTGCATTGGTATGCGTTTTTCTGTTCACGTGTGGATTGTGTTTGTTTCTATTGTTTTAATGTATTGATTAATTCTGCTGTCGAGGGAGGTTAATGTTTGCAGCATTTTGAGTCCAAGACAATTTTTCCCAAAGAGAGAATAAAAGTTGTACTTTGCCTTATTGTACCATGTCGCATCTTATCGTTATATGAGACTGAATCTTTACAGGGAAACATTTGAACAGTTCCTTGTTGCTTAATATCTTGAGCATGTAATCTGAACCACTCTGATTTTTCCTCCACTCATCTCTTCAGTTCTTCTGACTATTAGAGACGACAATTCTCTTCAGAATCACACACAACCAAACTCTTTCCCCCTCACATTAAGGATGATTCATCCCATTCAGAGATCAGTCCTACGACTGTGTCGTCAGCAGCTCACCATCGCCCACACAAGGCGTGCATGGCCGTTCATTCATAAGAAAAGAGCGAGTGGAGCAGCAGAGGACTGGGCACGCTGCCCTGCGGGGGCCCTGTGCTCTTGGTGTGAGTGAAGACGTGTGACTCCCAGTTCTCACTGCCCGGGGCCCGTCCATCACAAGAGGAAAGATCTAACCGCCTCACAGCCAGGAAGCTCAAGTCTTTGGCTGACTTCAGAGAAAAAAAAGATGCTATTACATTTTCACAGAAAGTCAACAAGCCACATTCCTTACAGATGTTTTCCTGCATTTGGTATTCAGTCTTTGAAATGTGTCACAGCACCTCATTCTGACAGGTGTGAGAGCCACAGGGCAGCTAAAAGGAAAGTGTTGGTGATTTTCGGACAGGTGGGAATAACAGCCTGAGCCTGGACAGGTTGAATCTGTCAGAGCAGACATCTGCCAGTTGACTGGATACCACTGGGGTCAAACATCTCCTGCACATTCAGTAACATTAGAGAGCTCCTGAGCCCAGCTGTCAGTGTCAGTGTCAGGTAGTGGACGCTGCAGGCAGCAGGGGACTCCATCCCTACTGCCAAAACAAGCAGAACATCTTTTTATACTCAGCTGGGAGGACCTGTCAGTCACTGGCCTGATCTGTGATGCCTGCAGAAACCTTTATTTCATCTGTTACGAGAAGAAGATCATAAATAACAAACCCAATCCGGACAGGGCCGTGACATACAGGGGACGTAGTCAAGTCTTTGCAACTTGTTGGGAAGGAAAGTGTGATGCACGGTTGGCATAATTAACTCTGAGATGCATGGTAACTCAAAAGATAAACACGACTACATGGAACTGACCAAAGCAAATGTTTTCACCTTATTTTGACAACAGAAGAAAATCATTTACGTAAACTACAAACAAGATCACAGGAGTAAAAAGTTTTTACAGTTTCACATCTGCAAATACATAAACTGCCACCCGCCTGGGGGAGGGGTTACCGCATTTGCTGAAAAGTGGAGCAGGCTAAAAACGGAGAGGAGGACACTTTTCTCATCATTGGGGGGTTTGTAGACAGAGTAGAGACACATATTAGAGTTAGAGAAAAATGGAGAAGAGGATATGGCAGAATATGTGACCTTTAAATTGTGTTTTTATTGAATCTGATTTGACTGTTCATGTCGTCCTTTCAGATGTTGCTCCTGCTGCAAATCAAACTTCCCTTTGTGGGACAATGACAAGAATCAATAAATATGCACACAGTTATTGCACATACAGTTTGTGCCATCGAGAATCTCTCAATAGAGATTTACTTATGGATAAAACTAATATACAAATTAGCAGTCATGTGAAATGTGCTGTTCAACTTGGGTCCTTAAATTAAGTTTCCTGCTGCTGTCTGTCTGTCTCAACATGGACTCAGTGTCTCAGTGAGAAGGAAATCTGGTCAGTAGGATAGATGAATGTGTTGGGAGGCGATGAGAATGCAGAGAAGGGGATGTGTGTGTGTGTGTGTGTGTGTGTGTGTGGGGGGGGGGGGGGGGGGGCAGTTGACCCTTGCCTCACAGCTGTGACTCCGTTCCTGCCCCCGGCTCCGTGCCCAGCTCATGCCCACCCTCCCCTTGGCTCCGTGAGCGGCTGTCTAGGACAGATTACGCTGGCAGGCACCCAGGCCGATGCCAGGCCCTCGTGGACAGAGCGGCCTTTGTGCTGAGATGACAAACCACAAAGTCAAGCCAACATCTGCAGAATAAAGAGCCGAAAGGGTGGGAAGGTCAGTCGGGGGGAGGAAAGGCCAGAGTGGAACAGAAGGACAGGAGACGAGACCGAAAAGAAAAACACTCAACAGCTCCCCCCAGAGACGGTTTTGTGAGTCTGGACTAGGAGAAACAAAGAAGCCCTGAAGAGTTATTCAGAGATTGTTTTGGACATAGTTGGTGTGCAAGGCATGCAAATGTAAGTTCTTATTTTGTGAGAATGTCTTGTAACTTTTCCATGAATCTCATAATCTTGAGGAAACGATCATGTAATTTGTTTACTCATAGTGACAGAGTAATATGTGTCATCCTCATCCAGTTTTTAAGCTCTCATCATTGCGGCAGAGTGTTTATTTGGTGTCTATTAGTAGGAAATGGTCCTCTGTTGGAGTCTATGACAGTAAATAAACCTTTTTTAAAGACTGTTAACAGATGAAGCCTGACTTTTTGTGGTCGTTACACGTTTGTCTGCACCGCTCATGACCGGGTGCGGTCCTCTGAGCTCATGGTGTCATGGTGGAAGCCAGCTAGTTGAATGTTGGAAACATAAACTGCAGGATCAGAGCCTGAGGGGACGTCAACATGAGTGACACCGTGATTTACGATGATTAATAGCTCGCTGAAATGACGAAGCCAAGGAGTCCTGGCAGAGAGGGTGAACGTCACGTCTGGAGTTGTTGTTTGTGCCTCTTGAGAGTGATGCTGGTTTGACAACTTAGCAGTTACGAGACATTACGAGTGAACACAATAAGGCAGGTTTGGATGTACAGATAGTTGACATGCCTGCATTGCTCCATCCTTACCCTTAAAGTGAGTAAACATCGCAGAGCGTTTGTTTTCACTGAGGTCAAACGAGGCTGCTTCTAATGGAGTGACAAAGGGCAGTGCCAGGGTGTAAATGTAACCACAGTATGTCATTGGGAAATGTTAAATGACTGGTCCGACCACAAGAATCCAAGTCTTTAATGGACTCTATAAACTTCTAATACAAGCGATTTGGCAACTGCTGTGCGGAGTCAAAACTCCCATGATGTGATTCATTCCATGATGTAAGAAATGATGACGACCAACACTGACCAGGGAAAGAAGAAGCAACCAGATGAGACCAGAAAGTTACTGTTCTCCCCCTGAAAATGGGCAGGGTTAGGGTCAACGGTTACTGTACTCTAAAAACAGACTCTTTACAGCACAGTAAAGGAGATGTTTACAGCGTTTCCCAGAGACTGTAGCCATACCTGGGCAGAGTTTTAGACAGGGGGTACAAGCTTAGTGTAACAGAACAGCCGCACTCTGCTCTGTCCTTTGCACTTCTCTTACACACTGCACGGATGAAACGGTACGGCAACAAGAGACGTTTAGAATGACGTAATATAGCGGTCCACTTCTTTGTTTGAGCACAGTTGCGTACACATTTCCTGCAGACAGTGCTCGAGTACCCTTGAATAGACCCGGAGTCATGTGTACTCAGATCTGAGCCCGGGGCCCTAAAGTGAAACCACCCTTACTTCTGATTGGACCGTTTTGAATGTAAAGTGTATTTTAAATTTCACATGCATGAAAAATCTCTCACAGAGAGATTGACAAACAGAAAAATGATCACAGCTGACAGCTCGAGGATATCTCCCATGACACCACAGCCGTCCTGTACACGCACACAAACACACACACGCTTCATACATTATGGACACAGCCCGTCCTCCTCAGCTGTTTTCTCCGAGCTAACACCACTCTGGCTTGTGCGTGACTGCAGCAGTGGTAGATTGTGTTACGATGAGGGTGCTGCTGTGTGAGAATGAGTGTGTGTGGTGGCAGGATTTAGCTCCATAAGCTACGCAGGGTTAGGGGTATCATGGGTATCTATGGCAAGCGGCTTCCCCGAACCTAAGCCCCTCTTCCTGGGTACACGGCTGCCACACCTGTCCCCACTGACATGTGCAATATCACTTTCCCTGGCACACATTCAGGCCGAGGAGAGAGAGCGATGGGGTGTGAATTTTGTTGAAGTCTACGTCGGCTTGTATAACGTCACTTACAGACAGAGATAAGATTTCTAACGTTTGATTAATTAAGATTTTGTCCTTTTCGCTCAGTTAGCATTAAAAGGCTGAAAGTAAATATGCCTCTCAGTGATTACAGCTACGACAGACTACTGACTACACATGATACTGTATATGTAATGTATGAATCTTTAGATCAGGCAAGACTATCTTATTTTGTAAAGCAGCTTCCTGTTGCTTGTTTTCCTTAAAGACTGTAACGTGATGTTTGCTCTGCCCCAATAACTATGAAACTATAACCGTGTTCACACCTGCACAAAACACCTGAAACCCCCCTGAAGTGTTCATACTGAGAGTCATGTGTGAACACAAACATCTGAATGTTTCTCTCTTCAGGTGCATTCTGCAGAAAGTCAGAGTGAGCTGATGTGAGAACGCAGCAGGATATAATCAGGAGAATTCACCTGGAGCCAGTGGGAGGGGGTGGTGACCTTTATTCCCTGTGATCGCTGCACAACCATAGACTATCTGCACGCCACCTCTACCATCTCTGTGCTCTAATGAACCTGCTGTACATATGTGAAAACATTTGACATAAGAAACATTAACAGGTGCTGGATTGGCTCCTACAGCTGTAGATAAACATCTTTTCAGGAAGGGCTAATGTAGTGTCTGTGAGTTTCTGCATAACAGCCAGCATCTGGTAAATAACATCTCCAATGTGTCCCCTCTGGCTCCTCGCTGTGTGGATGGACCTCTGTGTAATCTTTGATGGTGGAACACGCTGACTTAGTATGACAGTTTATTCAGAGCCAACATAAAGTCCTGTGTATTCTCTATAATCAGAGGCTGGGATGCTTCTTGTTTTTCCTGCAGAGCAAACATTTTCCTTTTCTTCAATAGGGTAATGTATACAGTTTCCTTCCCTCCCTCCACATGCGACACTCAGAGTGACAGAGACAGTACACAGACACCGTGTTCTGCAGGGAGGAACACCGCATGGACACAACAGAGCAATTTACTTGGTTCTCAGAAAACAAGAGAAAAAACAGCGAGCTGTGGACGGTGAGAAACAGTATGAGAAGCAGAGGAAGAACTGCTCACATATCCTCCACAGCGAGAGAGAGAGAGAGACGCTCACACACACAGGTCACCAAAAAATCACACACACTCGACTGAATGCATGACATCATTTACTTTTTGTGCTCTAATTCATTGAACTGTGAAGACAACATGCTGTATTTCTAACACCAATAATGATATACTTAGAGGGTATTCCCTGAATTCAAATTGTGCACACACACACACACACACACACACACACACACACACACACAAACACACACATACACACACATACACACACACATACGTCGTTGGGTTATGTATCATTAGGAGGGACTGGAAATATAATTTTCATGGTGGAAAAGAAGAAAAGAAAAACCTTCCTTCCATTCTTTGTCTCTGCTTCCCAAAGCAGGACTTTTAAATTATAGAGCACACTCTCTGCCAACCCCTCTGTGGCCAACTGCATTGTGGGAAAGAAGAGCATCCAGAGATGCAGCTCTAGAACAGGCCGTCACAGGAGGGATTACCTAACGTAGACATGATATAGACTTTGGCTCCTTTAGAGCAGAGATTACTCACCACAGCTGGTCCCTCAGAGGACTCTTCTGAAGCTGAGAGTCCTCCAGTTAAAACAAAAAGGTAAATCAATGCCCCTTAAACTTGTGCAGACAACAAAGTCCGTCCTGTGCATGTGTTTGTTATCTCTGAGACGCCAACAACGACCCTCTTCCTACTTCCTTATCTACTGAGCAGCTCAGAGGATGAAACAGGCCCGTGCTGCACCGATACAACGATGTTTGAAGCAAAAGGAGGCGTAAACATGGACTGACAGAGACGATATCGCCCATACCGTTTTTTTTTAACAGATACATCGGTGCATCCCTAGAAAGGGATAAAGGGATCCAAAAATATAAGCATTCCTTAATAACAAATACGACTTGCACGCTCTAATGCATAAAATACAAAAATCCTGAAGTATGGGAGAAGAGGAAGACATCCTGAGGAAAAAAAACAAGCCTTAATGTTCAGGCTCATTCCATTCATCAAAAAGTGTCAAAACAACCAATAGCACAAAAGTAGATCAATTGCAAACCAATCCAACCATTCCTCTGCAGACTGGATCGGTTTAAACAAACTGCAGTGGCACTCAGAGACCTTCTGTGGGTGTCAAAGCGTGTGTTTTCGTAAAATCAGTCCTAATGAAGACATTTTGAACATGATGTGTAGTGGACATGGGGGGGTCTACCATTACTCTGATGGGACCGTGGGGGTCGAGTAAGGAGTCTTTATGTTCTCTGGACTACACTTGTTTTACTTCTGTTGAGTCCCTTTATGAAAACGTCTGTCTGCTTTTTATCTTCTGGACAGTGGAGGAGGAAAGGAGGAGGATGGATTGTTGTTGGACGGTTCTTTCTGTTATTCCAGCTCGCTCTGTTGAAATGTCCCCCCCTCCCAGTTTGAGCCTGGGAGAAGCAGATATCCACAGTATGTGATTACACCGTATTTTCTACCTTTAGCCGAGTGCGAGCCCACTTCATTTTTGTTGGATGTGAGACATTGCTCTCGGGGGTACCGAGGAATGCTGGGAGAAAAGATGGATATTATGCTTGAAGGAAACAGTACCTGGTCTCACGCTCCTGCCCTCCAGCGCCGTTTTCATTGGGTTGCCAGTCAAAAGGACCCCATGCCTGGCCTGAAAAGCAAAGAGGTGTGAGAAAAAAGGTGTCAGAAAAAGCAGGCAGGGGGATACAGTGTGGAAGGAGAGAGGAGGTATTTCCTTAACACATGCATGAGGTATAACAGTTCATTTAGATCATCAACTAAACGTGAACATGCATTTTTGAAAAACCTTATCGATAACGTGAAAACTTTTTTAAAAAAGTGTCGACACCCACACCCCGAGCCTGTCTGGAGTCAAAGATAGGGTGAGGCCTGTGTGACACAAAGAGTTAATTTTCTGAAAGCAACAGTTCATTTTTCAATCAGCATCTGTGTCGCATATGGATTGTAATGTCAGGAAAATAAACTTGAATGTTTTAGTGGAAAGATTTTCTTCACATTTGCAGTTTCCTCTACTCGTAGAAATGTATATTCTTTCTCTTCTTGAAGTTTTTAAATCTCATTCTGTGTTGGAAAAAAGTCAAAACCCCAAGTCACTGTGTAGTCAATCACATAAAAAAAACAAGATAATAAAAAAAAATCAGATTTCACTTTCAGACCTTTCCTTAAAGGAGCAGTATGTGACTCTGACCTTAAAAATGGGTACTGCATTCTAAATTCAAAACATTGTAGAGATCTGTCTTCCCCCGCCCCCTCCTCTCTAGAGTGGATGCTCACTCAGGTCACCATGTGGTGGACACTGAAGCTTCAGTGTTTATCCAGCTCTGCATCGGGTCTGTAAACCTTTCTGTGTTCTCACCTCTCTCCATTTTTCAAAAGCATCTCCAATATTGATCCTAGTTTGAGCACGTTTCTGCTCGTGGAGCTTATTAGAAACATGCAGAGGCTTTTTAGGTCGGGTACAATCACTTCTATCTGAACCACTTCTCTTGCCCGCTTCCATCGCTGCAACACCTGTTGGTTTGACCTGATAACTGCTCTCATATCTGGCAAACCGAGGGGCGTCCAAAACGGCCGTGTGGGGGTGCCTTAAAAGCCTCCAAATGGTTAAATCATTCATTTATACCCTTAAACGGCTCTTTATACCTCAAGAAAGGTCCTAAAATAAATCCCAAAAGGGGGCGACACAAACCTACTCTGCAAATCAAAACCTATTAGTTGTATTTTACAAACACTAGATGGATAACTGAAGAGATGTCTGTGTAGAAGGTTTTTCTCTGTTATACAGGAAAGATGCTGGCGGTGCTTACTTTAGATTCACAGGAAGCCAAGCCTCTCAGATGTAGAGTGTTACTCAGACAGACGGTGAGACCCTTAAAGAGTGAGACAGACTGGGTTAAAGATTGACATATAAAGTTGATCCTGCAGCCGCTACAAAGTTCTCATCAAACAAACGGAGTCATTAAAGCAGCCCTGCCTACTCTCATCTTTTAATTGAACTTCCATATTTCATGACAATCTTTGAACATTGGTGAATGCGGCATATCCACTGTATGTTTCATGTTTTGGGACTAATCAATACAGGCATGATTAAAGCTAATGCGCTATATGGAAATCTGGCTTTCGGGGTATTGCAGTCTCGTTATCTCGAACTCTTTCTATACATTCATGCATATGAATTTAGAGAGGGATCAAAGATCCAGAGTCTACCAGAAGACAGGATTACGATGCCGATGTCTTTGGCAATCTTATCAGTAAACTGTCTCCTAATCCCGCTGGGAGTGAAAAGAAGCACCCATCCTTTCTATACCCTGTTCCTGCTATCAGATGCACGCTGCCTGTTATGCTAAAACGAGACTGAAATGTCTCAACACAGAAGCATCAAAAGAAAGTCATAAATGATTTCTAAAGAGCTCAAATTTATCTCTGGAAAGCATTCTCCTGGAATTTCTAAACAGTGGCTGTAGAAAACAGCAGGTTTTAATCCTTGTGAAGGACCCTCTCTGCTGTTACTCAAACAAACAAACAGATAACGTACCACATTCATCTCGCCTGGACGCCCGCTACACTTTGACCATAATGCATCTCACACATGCTCAGTTTTCTCAGGGTCGGGGGAGAAAATGAGGTGATTTCTTCTCTGCTTTGTTTTCCTTGCCTAGACCATTTGCAAAACCAAACTTGAAATGTCAGCTTTACTTTGGAGGAAACGCATCAAGGCCGGTACCGTCATACGAATAAATGAGATCTGGGTGCCGGCCATTTGCAAAGCTGTCATCTCGAGTAGTTTTTCAGGAAAAAGCCACATCAGAATGAAGTGTGTAAGGGTTAGGGGATTATTATTGTAGAGGGAGGCCTGCAGCCAGGACCCAGCACACTGTTTGGCTTGGGGAGGTGGATTCTCTGGACGGACCAAGGAGAGGCGTGGGGGTTACGCTCACCGCCAACAATGATGTCACCACATGTTCTGATATTTTACTCTTTTGACCAAAGATTTGCTCTGGAGACACACACTTGGAATTCTTTTGTGTCTGTGTTTTTATCATTAACATAAAGGGCTGAAAGGAACAAGAGCAGATTTGGCCATGATTATGAAAAGCCCTTTTCAGAGTGCAATCCTGCAACAGCACCATAAAGAAGAACTGCAGTCATTACGTCTTTGTACATTCATATAAGTCCTTTTCAGACTGTTGTTTGAAGTTTGAAGGGATTCTCTGTGTCAGGGAATCCGCTAGTGGTAATCGCACCACTAGCGGATTCCCTGACACAGAGAGTGCACCCTAAAACCAAAATATCAAACATTTCAGAAATTCACCCGACTGATTGAGAGCAGCTATTTTATTTACTAAACATGCTGCCAATCCAAATACCTGATAATATATACAAACAAGTTAATAAACACATACATCCTTTGTTATGGAGTGGACGCAAGGCACGATTTAGCCTAACAACTTTACAAACACCCAAAGAAAAGGGAGGGTTTCATTTGCCTAATCTCCAACTATATCATTGGGCTTTCACACTTTACGAACAATACGTTTATAATGACAGTTAGATCTCCCTTACCCGAGCCATCCTGGGCTAATATCGAGCAACACTTCATCCTACCCGCTCAGTTGAAAGATGCTATACATGTTAAACAGCAGGGTGTAGTAGAACACCCTTGTCTGAGTTTCATTTACCACATCTGGAGGAAGATTCATAAAATTACCAGGGAAGCTGTATTACAGTCTCCATGGGTACCCATTTGTGATAATCCGTTTTTAACTATAGGTAAGAAGCCGATCCAATGGAAGGAGTTGCATAGAAGTGGCGTTTCTAAAGTGGCTGATTTATACACAGAGGTTGGATTCAAATCATATAATGATCTGAAAGCAGAGATGTCTCCTGTCCAATTACCTTGGTGGAAATAGCGCAGTCGTATCCCTCAGGAATAATAGTAAAAAGAACCCGTCTGCAACACATTGGGACAAATGCTTACTAGAATGAGATCAATCTAAAATAAACACACCTGGAATCTAAAAAGAACTTATTAACAAGATAACATTGAACTTTCAGGGAACAAGGAGACTGTGGAGTACAGATTTAGGGTGCGACATAACTGAAGAAGAGTGGGATGAGGTCTGGCACAGAGCCCATACAGTCTCCAAAGACGTTTCACTGAAATTAACACAACTCAAACCAACCGTGCACCGATACCACTGGACCCCTAGTAAGTTACATAGAGTAGGCCTCAGACAGACAGGCACCTGCTGGAAATGTTCATCTGAGACAGGGACCTACCTACACATGGTCTGGGATTGTATAAAAATTAAGAGCTTCTGGGTGGAGGTATGTCAAAAAGTAAGTGAAATAATAAGTAAGCAAATAGACCCAGTCCCCGCAGTTTGCCTGCTTGGTGTAATTTCCAGACTCGAATCTCAAACTAACAGCAAGTGGCTGGCTACAGCTTTTGCATTCGCTAAAAAGCTAATATACTGTAGATGGAGAGACGTTTCAGCTCCCACCACCCTAGACTGGTATCATGCACTTGGAAAAATAGCCAAACTGGAAAAAGTTATATACAGCAACATAGAAGCTGTGCACAAATATGACATAATCTGGGGCCCTTTTCTCTCTTTTATGATATGACTCGGTATTGACTCTGATCTGCGATTGAACAACTGTTCTTGAGTCATAAATAGGAAAAATAAAGAAAGAAAGAAAAAGCAAAATAGACTTGCAGACAGGCTTGGAAACATATAGCCTCTGAATAATTTATGTTTAGAGTTTTTCCTTGTATTTTTTTCCCATTACCTGTTTCTGTTTTAATTTTAAAAAACATTCAATAAAAAGAGAATCAAAAAAAAAAAAAAAAAGAGAGCAGCTGATCGGATGGTGATCGCCTGCGGGGCCGCTGTGTTCACTACTTGACTGACGACTGTACTCCAGGCTTGAGTGATATTTATTTATGGATTTCAAACATTTAATCATTGTTATTCTTTTAAAACTCTATCTACTGGGTCTCTATGGTCGGTCTGTGTTGTTTTAACTTTTGCTTCGTGGATTGAAACAAAGATGCCACATAAATAAATAAAGCTGAGCTGACTTAAAGAATGTTGTTCAGCGCCATCATCAGCTGTTTTGGCTTCATAAAGTTGATCTGTTTAGGAGAGATGCAGCTGAAAGCTCGTCCGTGGATTATTGAGTCTCACATTCTTCAGTTGGTAGGACATGTGTAATAGCAGCTCTTAAATACCTTCAATCTCTTAACACATCGGCTATCATCTGTTGATCGATTAGCCTCTAGGGGTGACGGCCTGCATTTCTGGCCTTCCGCTGTAGCCAGCAGATATCTGGATAAGTGATATCAGATATTCAGACTAAGACTTGTTTCCGTGAGCTGGCCAGAGTTTGAGGTCCGACGAGGAAACTGAGACCTAAGAATGGAATTCAGGTTGAGAGAAAATGTTTACAGCTGCATATTAGCTGGATATATTTGTAGACAACTGTTTGTGAAGGTGGATAAAAAGCTAACATGTCATCAGGATGATAAATGGGTTTAATGGTTTCATTATGATGAATGACTTCCTTCTGTTTCTCTCTCAACTTATCGTACAACTGCTCAAATGCAATTTAGACTGAATCAGTCTTTCAGCCCGTCCTACAGCATGCAGCGACATAATCAGCCTGATTCTATTGTGTCCTATTTGAGTGTCCCAACTCTTCTCTGTCGCTCGCATAAATGGACGAGGAACAAGACAGACGGGGGCTCTACACGGCACTGACCCTCGATTTTCTCCCTCAGCAGAGCTGGTTGGTTTGTCTTACAAAGTGGGAGATAACGGTGCATTAATAATATCCACATCTGTGATTTAATGTTGCCCTTTGACCTGTGTTAACACCGGAGAAAAACGTTATTCTGTTCATCGCGAGCCGTTTCTTGACGAGCTTCTGAGTGTAGTGATTTGAGAAACTGAAACTTAAATTTCCTAAATATTCACACAATAAACTGATCGATCTTTTACCTGTGGCCTCGTGGTTAGTGTGCACGGACCATTTACATAAGCTTAGTCCTACTGATCGGGTCTTGGCCTGGGTTTGAATCTGACCTCCTTTCCTGTCATTCCCCACTTTCTCTCCTTCTCCTCTAGGTTTGTGACTCATCCACTGTCCTATCTCTAGAATAAAAGACCTTTAAAAAAAGCAAATAGAGCACTTAAGTGAATATAGTTACAAAGAAGGCATCCCAGCTTTAATTAAAATAATAAACTGTTAAAGTCTCATTTTACTCCGTCTTTTAAAAAAGCAAAAGAGAAAACAGAGGATGTCAGAGCTGGTTTTAAAATCCCGGATTACGTGGGTTACCAAAAGTGCCACAGGAGGCCTCCTTCTTCAGGGAGGTGTTTACAGAATCGGTAAATGTGGGGGTTGTTTTTTTTATATATATGTAACTCCTTTTTTTACGCCTTTGAAACCCCGTCCCACAGCCTTTGTGCTGCTGTCACATAATGGGGTTTCCTGTCACAAGGCTGTCTGATTCCATTAATTTGCTGCTCCCACAACGTTCTTCAGGGCTAACGCCTAAACAACGAGCGCTGAGCTTTTCCATCCCACCACGTCTCTGTCTGCCTCTCTCTCTTTCTCGGAGGCTCTATCTTTTCAAAGAGCCGAGGCACTGCTGGAGAGCCTCTTAAGAAGCCAGAGAAATGTGGGAGGGGGGGAGGACGGAGGGCTTCAACCTGCACCGTCTTACAAACATGCAAGAGGGACGAGGGTGAATAAATCCTGCACAGCCCGAGATGCTTTCTGCAGATTCTTACCCTTTAGACCTGTTTTGGGACAAAAAAAAAAGACTCGGTAAAAAAGGCGACTTGAGAAAAAAACAGAGTGGAGGTATTAGTAGCGCCCCCCGTCAGCCACCTGGAGTTCCTGCAGCCTATGAGCGCATTCCAAGTCTCAAGAAAACAGGGAAGAGGGGGAGGAAGAACAGAAGAGGGGTTTTATTAAAGAGGAGGCCCAGGAGATACACTCAACCCCCCGCCAGCCCTGCTCTTTTCACTGAATACACAAGACGACAGGGACAGCCTCTCCATCTGAAACAACCCCCGGAGCGCTGTGGAGGAGCTCGCCTCTCTTCGTCAGCGGTCTATTGGAGATGCAGGGCCCGGAGGAGATTTGGAGGGCAGCTCCTCAGACACAGAAACAAAACAGTGCTCTGAAACAAGATAGCAGGGACAGCCGCAGAGGCTGAATATTAACAGCACAGAGGAGGACGGGGCCTCAGAGTGATGAGACGAGGGTCAGCAGGGGAGCAAATGTCAGTCATCATACAGGCCTGACCTGAGATCTGCACCGCTGCGTCACACAAACACCACAATACAGTGTACACACACACAAAGGAGGGGCCGGTCCGACAGCCCTCACTGCCGCTCTGAGAAGTGTTTACTGCAGCCACATGTCTGACTTTAACCTCTCTGAGAGATTCATGTTGAAGCCATGAAAGGTTGCATGAGAATTCTTTTGTGTGTTTGAGAATTGGAAGATTGAGAAAGTCAAACTCAGGATTCTGTTCAGTGGGCCGAAGCTTCTGAAGCGGGAACATCTTTAAAATCAGTTAAGAACATTCAGCGCTCTGTGGTCAATTCAAAGGAGGAAAGAGTTCAGATATTACACTCAAATGGAACCATGTATTGTCACATTTTAAGCTTTGGGCCACAGACTAAGTAGCTGTATTTGACAAGTGGAGAGTTGAATTTGGAGCCATGTTTTCTCACGCAATCATCAAGAGAATCTCAGTACTGAGAGACTTCAGCGACATGGTGCTCAGTGAACCTCACTGGAGTCGCAGATTTGAGTGATTGCATCACTAACAGGCATTTATTTGTAGATCATTTTCTTGGCTTTTCGGCCTTAACTAATAGGACCATTGACGAGAGATGAGAAACAGTCTTAAGAGAAGGTGGGGCGGACATTCATCAAAGGTCCTCAACTACCAAAAAAAGCTAAACCAGCTGCTACAGTATTTAAGTCTTGTGTCTTAGCATGCAGTCTTACAACACAGTTAAGATATTAAATTAAAATAATACCTCTTCAAATTATGTTTAAAGTCCAATCAGTGAGATGTGTAGTGAGTGAAATGATAAAGTGAGGTTACTATATGATCAGACATTAAGGAAACATGCTATGTTGAAGTGCTGGCTTCTCTGACAACAATGCAGCAGCCAGTATGTCCTCCTTTTAACTTTAGATTCTGGTCCTGAATGCTCTGGATTTGTTTGGACCAGATAAGGTAGGCGCTTTTAAGACACCCCCTACACGGCCGTTTTGGACACCCCTCGGTTTGCCAGATATGAGAGCAGTTATCAGGACAACAGGTGTTGCAGCGATGGAAGCGGGCAAGAGAAGTGGTTCAGATAAAAGTGATTGAACCCGACCTAAAAAGCCTCTGCATGTTTCTAATAAGCTCCACGAGCAGAAACATGCTCAAACTACATATTGCTCCTTTAAATCCAGCCTTGGTAAATTTAAATATTTAATAACAATATATCTTAAAACAATTACATCGATGTTGTCACTTCCTTCCTCATAGGTTTCAAAGCCAGTGAGAGACTTTCCATACTGTGCAGTTGCTGAAACAACATTTTAGCGACTGCACAGACGTGTGTCCCAGTGAAATATAACCAACCATTTGTCTTAAAAGCCCTGACTTTATCTTCCCTCCAGAGCCTTAAATTAATGTTTATATCAGGCAGGAGGAAATCTTTTTGTCAATCGACTCCCCCACTCACAATCCCTCTTCCTCTTTCTCTGCTTTACTGCTCAGTGACCACACACACACACACACACACACACACACACACACACACACACACACACACACACACACACACACACACACACACACACACACACACACACACACACACACACACACAACAAATGCTCTATGTGTTTGTGTGTGAGTTGCATGTGCTCACACACACTTCATTTCAAGTACACTCTCACACACTCATGCACTCCTGGAGGACCCTCACACACACTCCACCAGCCTATACACAAACCCTTTTTATTGTCTGAATGGTCCCCTCAAAGAGCTATACAATCCCCTCCATATGTTTGCATGTGAGCCTTCTTTGACTACACACACACACACACACACACACACACACACACAATCCCACATTGCGTCATGGTGGAGGTATTCCAGTTGGACCTGTGGGGATTAGGAAGTGGAGAAACTTCCACAGTAAAACCTCTGCACATCCCCGCTTCATATCCAGCTACTTTCACTCCCCCTTCTCATCCCTGCACCTGCTTCCAGTTATTACATCCCCCCTACACACACACACACACACACACACACACACACACACACACACACACACATATACACACACACACACACACATGCACACACACCTCCTCTACACCCCGCTGGGAAGTAGATTCTAAGCTTTTCAAACTTTCTTTTCAGTAGGTAGCGCATTGGAAAACCAGCTTTTCTGTTTTGACTCGGTCAGGTTTTGTGTGTTTGTGTGTGAAAGAGACAGCAGAGGCTTTGCTTACTGGTTTACCTCACGTCTCAGATATATCACCTCACTGCAAGAGCTGCCTTTGTTTCAGCGAGACCACCAAGAGGACCAAAGACTTCCAGGAAGCTGCTCTTTAAGTCAGGAACACAACAGTGTTTACGCTCAAACTCTGAATAGAAGTTAATGTGCACTTGCCGGGTGTCAGGATCATCATCCTTTTCAGTAAAGACTGTGATGAACTCCAAAAAATACTTATTTACCAAAAGGTATCAACGTTTTATGATGTTAATGGCGGGTAGTTCTTGTTTACTACTTTACTTCTTTTGCAGCAAGCTCGAGTCGATGCAAAAGAGTCAAAGACAACAGTTCCACCAATGGCCACTAGAGGCTGGATACAAAAGTGAGTCAAACCCGCTGAGCCCCATTTCAAAATGCAAAACGTTACGGTAGAAATGAACATGCCGAAAGTCGAGAAAAATTTGAAATATGAGCCGGTCACTGGTACCAGTTGTGATTTTTTGTGTTTATCGTATAAATGATGAAGCATCTCAGATCCGGAAGTGAATTATTATGTCAGTGTGTCACTCTGCTTTTCCTCCTGTGTTTAATCCCTTGTTCCGCTTTTATTGACGACCTGCACAGGCCGATAGATTTTTTATTTACTCATAAGTAATATATTGATGTTCTTTCTCAGTTATGAACACACATAAAAGAGAGTCCTCTGAACCAGGCAATCAACCGATACCCAAACACAGGTACCGGTCTCAGTACCTGAATCAAAACATGGTGCTGGAATATTCAACAGCTCTACAAAGCTAAACCCAGAAAGCCTCAGAAGTATCTTCAAAAAAAATCAACAGATCAAGAACAATGTCAGGGATTCAGACTTTGAATGACAAGTGAAGAGAACTAAAGTGTAAGACAATTTGCAGACACAGGAAGGGGATTCTTATTATTTTTGTCTCTTCATTTAACGGCAAAAAAGCAGTTTAAGGGTGGGTTCACATGAGGGACCCGGGCCCAGATCTGAGTACACTTGACCTCAAAGTCTGGTTCATTTTCATCAGTGTGAACACAAACGTAATGCTGTGCCCGAGTCTGCTTGAAGAGGTGGTCTTTGGCACGATTGAAGGCCGGCTCCGACCTCCACCTCAGCGGCAAGGAAGTATGGTCAAAAGAAGGCGAGGAATACCCCATATCCCATATGCCCATAAAGCGTCTCCAGATAACACTTGTTATTATCATTATGAATATGAATAAATATCTCCTTTAGCTTCAAAAACCGTGGTATCCTTGCAGCACGGCCCGTTTCCTCCTCTGAGCTGCACGATGTAGATGGGAGGTATGAAGATGGCCGTTGTTGGCGTCTCAGAGATAACAAAAACATCCACAGTTAGCTGGATGGACTCAGTTCACAAGTGATTCTCGTTGTTGCTTCAACTTCTTTCTGCTTCTTTGAGGATTTGCAAACCAACTGTGTGCATACTGCCCCCTGCTGTATCGCACTGGCACGATGTTACTAATGTGAACGCAGACCAGCGAGGGAGGGGGGAGAAATTGTGCTCGGGCACAGTATGAAACAATCGTGCCTGGTATGAAAACGCCCTAATTCTACAATTCTTTATAAACCATAGAAGAAAGAAACTTCCAGAACAGAAACATCCTCATGATGACTGAGCTGGTTCAAGTTTCCAATTTGAAACTGGAGTCAGAGAGGATGAGAAATGTTCCTGACTGTATAACAGAATAAAACAGAGCAGGGAACGTCACCATGTTCAGCGTCTCTTTGCAAATCGATATTGCCCGGCAACATCAGTCAATCAAAACTGTCTCTCTGGCCACACGGGGCGAGTTAGAGTCTGGACCTCACACCGATAGGCCTCTCAGCCTTTCTCCTGCCCTCCATTCTTCATTATCTAATTCAAGTGTCAGTTTTCAGCCGGCGCCTGCGCTGACCCTTTCTTCTGCCTTTGTCTCTGCTCGGTGGGGCGGGATGCCTCCCACTTAATCGTTGATCCAATTAGTTTGGGAAACCTTTCTCTGCTCCCTTACAATAATGAAGGCCGCTGAATAAAAATGTGCAACAAAAGGAGTAAGTTAACACAGAGCGGTGTCATTGATTGACACCGGTGCCAAAACGCCTGTGTCTCGCCATTATTCTGCATGGAGTTATGGAACCTCTGCAGAGAACGGTGGCCTTGATGAAAGACTCGAACACGTCTAATTAACTTGTGTCAAATAAAAGTTTCCAGCTCCACACAAGTGACTCAAACACCCCGCTGCTTTTTATGGTTTTGCCTCCTGGTAGGGCTTTTTAAATGGCAGGAGCTGATTAAACTGATGTCATTTCAGCTTCTCGTTTTTTTTTTCTCCTGCAGAACACACCTGGCTTCTCTATGCACCATTCTCTACTGGGAAAGTGTGCTACACTGTGTTTCAAACTGCCACACACTGCAGGGGGGCGCTAATAAACTCTGCGAGAAAAAAAACCTATTTCACCACTTGTCACAATGTAACTATGCATGTCTTTGTTAAACTTGGATTGACTTCACCTTTTTTACCTAATTGGTCATATTCCCAATGGTTCATGAAATGTGCACGCTCGGCGTGGCTGTTGTGAAAAATAATAATAATTAGGATAAGCCCATAATAAACTGCCTGTACAGTCCCACAGCTGTACATACAGAATGGAGAAGTGGAGAATCACAGACGGAGAATTCTCTCTGTAATTCGTGGTTTCATTATTTGATCGAGCCGGCTAATTGGGCGCCGAGGTTGAATTCCTCGCAGGGGCAGAGACACATGTGAGCAGACTAACCCGACTTGACGGAGGACCACATGTTTCTGTTCTTCTGAGAGATTAACAGATTGTGTGTGTTTTAATAAAATCGTGTGTCTGGACGTGAATTAATCATTGCATGTTCACCCCCCCCCCCCCCCCCCCCCCCCTCCCCTCCCCTCCCCCTGAGGGAGACGCTTTCAGATCAGTCAGGGAGGAATCCGGACTGAGATGACAGGGTGCTCACACAGACACAGGTGGTACCGACGCGAGGGAAGACGTACTGTATGTATACATGATGAAGTGATGGTGTAGTCACGCACTGTTTGTGAATGAATGACAGGAAGTCGGATGTGATTTCATATCTCTGTGTCTTACATTAACACAGCCTCATATTCAAGCATGTGTGACCTCTCCAGAGACGTTGTGATCGTATCACTTCATGAGGTGTATGAAAATGTGAGAGGGTATTCTTATGTTTGTATCTCAGCTGTAACAATGAACAGTGCGCATTTGTGTAGTTTCAACATCAATAAATAATCACCACGGTTTGTTTAGGGATTTCTACGACCACCAGCAGCGACGGACAAGATGATTGACAGCTCTGTCGTCCACTGCTTTCATCAACGTCACATGAAGGTTTACAGAGTTTCTGAAGACATCTGTGAAATCTAACCTGGAATTACAATCCCTCCAAGAGTCTCTGAGACTTACAGTGACTTTGACCTTTGAACCCAGAACTATATTCCATGCATCTGAGTCTCAGAGAACGTTTGTGAAGAATTTGAGGATTCACTCTCCAGGCTGACCTGAGACGTAACACTAACACGACTAGGATAGGATTAAGGTCGCCAACACTTTGATACTGTGATATTTTCCATACCATGTGCTTTGAAACGATACAATATCAATATTTTAACATTCAATAATACGGCAAAGTCCCAAAGTTATGAGAGAAAAATATATACGGTCGTATGTTGATCATATGTTTGATCCACAGCTGCTTAACTAGAGAGAGAGAGAGGTTTTTAAAAAGGAGGAGAATATGTGAACTTTAAAAAAGTTCATATTATTCATATAATGTAAGAAATTTGATTCTTTTACTGCACCTCTAGTTTTTTTCTTTTGCAAATTTTCAGGAAAAATTAAAATAATGTTCATGTTCAGCTGCTGATTGGCCAGATATTTTTTAGGGTTAGGGTTAGCCATGCCTACTTGTTAGCTTATAAATCAGAGTTATGTATGGGAGCTTGTTGAGGATCTCCTCTGCTCCCATGTCGCCAAAATGTTGATACAGCTTTCACATCGACGTATAAGGGGATTATTTAGACGATGTACTGAAGTGTACATAATCAGTATCGCTTGATGTATGTTAGATTAAAGAGAGCATCCTGCACAACGTCTGGAGCGCAGGGTTGTTTTCAGAAAAACTGCAGTCTGCGTAAAAAGAACCTGTTTGCTGCTTTAAACTCTATCAACGGTTTTATTTTTAGTCTTTATATAGTTGGCCTTTTGTAACTCATGTTCCCCGTATGGTTAGTTAGAGGCCTGATTGTAAGTACTTCACATGAGAGCTGAGGTTGTAAAATCCAGAGGAAAAACACAGGATTTATTTAATAATGAGAGCAGCTATTTGTCCCTGTGGCTTCCCTCTATAAGTGGCTGCAGGTGAGTGTGCACAATTACCCCCGTCTTTGCCATTTTGGGGGTGAGTGGGCGGATAAACAAGAGGCGTACGGTGCAACTAATTGTTCCACTACAGGAAATGGAAAGTGCAGAAAGGGGTAATCAAGCGGCTTTTGATGCAAATAACATGCCGCAGAAAAGTCTCTGTTCTGCCTGATGAGGATGTTGAGTTTTGTGAGAGTGAAGGTCTGCAGACCAGCCACCTGCGCTCTCTTTAGGAGAACATAAAGCAGAGATGACCCGTGAATAAGACGTATTTAAGTCCAATTTATTGGAACTACAAGATCACAGAAGAACTACAAGATCACGGGAGAACTACAAGATCACGGGAGAACTACAAGATCACGGGAGAACTACAAGATCAGAGGTGAACTACAAGATCTCAGGAGAACTACAAGATCACAGAAGAACTACAAGATCAGAGGAGAACTACAAGATCTCAGGAGAACTACAAGATCACAAGAGAACTACAAGATCAGAGGAGAACTACAAGATCACAGGAGAACTACAAGATCTCAGGAGAACTACAAGATCACAGAAGAACTACAAGATCAGAGGAGAACTACAAGATCTCAGGAGAACTACAAGATCACAAGAGAACTACAAGATCAGAGGAGAACTACAAGATCACAGGAGAACTACAAGATCTCAGGAGAACTACAAGATCACAGGAGAACTACAAGATCACAGGAGAACTACAAACTACACAGATAGAAAAGTAAATGTTGTTTTAAGCCAGGCTTCAAAACGCCGCTGTGTGTAACCTGCAGAATTTGGTATCATTTTGAAGCTTTGGGCCGCTGACCAAGCTGCTGTATTTACAGTAATTAATGGCTTTTTTAAACTTTAGCATGGTCTGTGTACATGTGGTTCCAGTTGTGTCGTTTGCAGTGGTGTCTACAAGCACCATGACAGTGGAGGATCTTAATGCTTTTTACCTGAGTGTTCCTTGAGTCTTTATTATTCCAGATTAAATTAGATGGAAGGGCACAAAGGCATCACATCCTGAAGCCTCTTTCCTTTCATTCATTCATTCCTTTCAGATTCACTGTAAAACTTCTCCTTCTCCTGTAATAAGGAGACATTATAATTATGTTTCGGAAATTCACAGGGTCTAAATGTATCCACAATGAGAGGTACTGTACTAATGTCTCACATCATGCTGCACACATTTCCCTCTCTTTTCTCAGCACTGGGGACCCTGCAATGACAGCTTGTAGGATTGTTAAAGAGGCCCTGACTCACAGGGCTCTCTCACCTCATATTGCACCTCATTTACTTAATGCACACCACTGGAAAATGTGATTCCATAAGCCAACTGTGTGGCAGGCACTGTGCTTTAGGTGTGGACTCTGCAGCAGGCAGAAAAATGGCAAGAATCAGTTTAACTTTGAAAATTTGTGATCTGATGATGGCTGCGGGGTTCTTTTTAAGAAAGGGTGCTACAGGAAAGGAATGGCATGTTTCTGACCCTTCTGAAACTTCATGGATATGGTGCCCTTTGTTCATCGTTAACATGATATACTTGTTTTAATATTTTCAATCTAAATCTCTGTAGGTAGTCAATGTTATGGAGATGCTCCACTCGAGGCTCTCAGAGATAGCTGCAGTTTTCAGTACAAGAGAAAGAATCTCTATACAGATAGACCTCTTTCTTTGAGCAGGATGCTTTTTAAAACAGGAACAGTACATCGCTCTTTTCAAAGCCACCAGACCCCACTGACAAACGAGTAATCTTACCTCCCAGATAAAAGATGTTTCTGGTTTGGTAAGTCTATTTTTTATGTTGTTGTGTGGCTAAGATGTCTGATTAGTTCAGATCTAACTAAATGGTTTTTTTAAACCCACAACAGCAAAAACATAAATATGGCCAATTCCATCTCATCCCTGTAAAGCCTCTGTTACCGCCGAAGATGGTACAGAAGCGATCACTTCGTCCCCCCATTACGCCTCCTGGACATTCATATTGAAGGAGAAACATCACAGGGGCGTAAATATAACGCCTTGAAACGGCAGTCTGAATAGGGCTAGACATGCAATGAGATGACGTCATCCTGAAGCACGGCTGAAACTCTGCAGAGGAGCATCATGGGGATCGACTGCAAGAGAACAACAGGAAGGAGTCAGCAGAGAGAGGAGACAGGAAAGAGGGTCTCCTGACCCTTTAGGGGGGCCCATTACCACTCAGTAGGGTGGGGGGGTGGGGGGGGAGTGATCGGGGTGAGCGGATGGAGAAAGGTTAGAGATCTTCCTTGTGGGACCTCGGAGCAGCAGGAGTGAACGTTACATCCCCCTGTCTCTCCTTCCTCTCCTGCTCAGATCGTTTGACCCCCCAGCATGAGCCCAGCAGCAGCTAATTAGCAGCAGTCTGTCTGTCTCCCTTTGGATCTTCGTGAAACAAGTCAGGACTTCAACTAACATGAGTCTAGATTGATGAAACAGCATATTGATTTTATTTTTAAGTATTAATGCAGCCGGGACGCACGATTTAATCTGTTCTGTGCTTTAATAATAAAGAAGAAACCGTGATTGAACCGGGAGGGGTCTGACTAAAAATAATAAAATATTATAAATGTTAATGTGAATCTAACCCCCAACTTTCACACTCAGTGCACGCCGCAGTCCATCAGCGCCACGCACTAGACGTAGTTCCCTGCCACTCAGTCACTGTGTTTCCACAGCGAGCGCCACTACGCTCTGCTCCGTTTCAAATACGCTGCTGGTCTATTTTTGACCGAGTACGCTGCAGGCACGCCTCAAGCTCTGCACGTCCATCCTGTCTCTATGACAACAGTCAGCTGACAACGGCCGCTGTATGACCGTCACTGCTCCGTTACTTTTGATTGCATTTTTTTTTTTTTTTTTTTTAAGGATTGTTTTTTTCCAGATCAGACACGGGGCGAGGAGGATGTGGTTACAAGACACGATCCGTATTAGACAAAAAATAAGGGGAATTATCTTGACGCTCGGGCACTGTGCTTTTTCGCCTGCGGTTGCAAACGCTCTCTACTGATTGAAAAAAGACGCTGGCGCTCAGTAAAAAACGCCAGCTGGACAAGGTGGCGAGACCAGCAATTTTAATCTCCTGCAAGGTTGAAATACTTTTTTTTTCTGTGAATAGTATCTGGTTGCTTTGTAGAGAGCAATTAAAAAGCTGTTTCTGGTTTAAAATGCATTCTCGTTCTTTAGCAGAGTGGTCTGCCGGTGCTTAAATCAGTGAAGATTACCCACAAAGAAAAGGTAAAAGGCCAGGAGAGAGGACGAAGGTGAAGGAAGAAGACGCAGAGGGAATCAAAAAATAAATGTTTTGGTTGAAAGTAAAAGGAAAGGTCAAGGCAAAAAAGTGAGAAGAGAGTGCTAGAACGAGAGCCCACAGAGGAAAGGTGATTTTAACAGATCAGTGTGTAAAAGAGCAGCCAAATTGTTATAAGAAACCATGGGGCACATGTGTCTCTGTAATAAAAAGCCCCATTCTGAGATCAATCTGCAGAATATCAGCTTTGATTATGCATGGCTTGACAGGCGAGCCATCATCTCACGAGGGGGTGCACACTCCTGATTGGCTTTATTGACCCAGAAAGCAGGATTAAATAATTAGAAAAAAAGCTTTTACAATCCAATATTACTCATGTCTGCATGTCATCCACTTACAATAAAACCAGCCAAAGACGACACATTAAGCTGCAGGGAGGGAAAAGAAGAAAGGCAACAAGAGAACACTCGCCCACCACCAATTTTCGGGTGTCATGCTTGCGGTTCTTTGATGTCTCAAGTTTGGCGGATAAACACTGTGTTCACTTTTTGAAAAGATTTGTGTCTGCAGCATGAAGAGAAGGGTTTGAGGAGTCTGGCACGCTGCGTGGGCTGCTGCCTCTGCCCATCTCTGCAGCTCGGCATTCTGCTAAAGCTCGCCATGTTTGTGCCTTCAAATAAGATTTATTCAGAGGACCCTTTTGACCCGAACATTTTGACATGGCTGTGAACATTTCCATTTGTTTGCAGAGTTAGAAATAAAAGTTGTTTCAGCCGAGCCCGACTCCTGGTCCGCGCTGTATGTTCAAAGAAAAGTGACAAATTCTCTGAAAGGGGCAAATGCTACATAATTTAGCATTCACAGTGTCAGCTTGCCAAAGTGTGTAATTACACCTGCAGGCACCTCATTTCCCTGCTCTTAACCATGGCAGCATCCAGGGCTAGAATACATCAGATACTTTTTTTGAACAAAAAGGAAAAATATATTTTTTCCTCAACCTCTGGGTCTTTAAATGAAAAAAACCTCCCAGGTTCAAACAACCATCAAAAAGCCACCAATTTCTCTTTACAAAGATTAATGGGAATAAAAACTTTTCATGTTTCAAAAGATCTTTTTAGCTGTCAAACAGCCCTCAGAGTCTCATCAATAAACGGCTCGCGGTGAGCCAAAATAAACCTTTTTTTTCTCCAGTGTTGACACAGGTCAAATGTCAACGTTTCAAACATGGATGTGGATATCATTAATGCACCGTTAATATCCACTTTGTACAGAAAGCTGACGAGCTCTGCTGATTGAGAAAAGGTAGTGTCAGAGCCTTGTAGAGCCCCCTCCTTACTCGTTTTTCTGTCCGTTAAAACGGTGCACTGCGTTGCTCGTGGGCAGTTAGGACCCTCCAATAGGAAGTAAAAGAATCGGGTTGATTTTTGTCGCTGACGTTTGATTCCGTTGCATGCTATAAGGAGATGCTGTAAGAGTTCGTGGCTTTTGTCCCTGACAGGCTCAGGGTTGTTATTCTAAGTGTCACACAACATTACAGAAAGTATCCCAACAGAGATAGAGTGTTTATTTTAAAGGCTTTTTTCTTAATAAACAGCTTTTTAAGAGCCTTTTTCAAAGCCACAAAACACCACTTATTTTATTTCAGCGAACGCAGGAGTTGATGGTTATGCTGACGTCTCGACTGGTTCGTACTTTTCCTACCAAACCTCAAAATCACAGTAAAACACAAAATACGTCAGTGCTGCTGGCTTGCTTTTCTTTAGAGGCCATTAGTGTTCTTTGTTTTGTGAGCAATGCATGGAACATTTTCTAGACTTACTGAAGGAGTGTTCACGTTTTAATATTTATCCTCTTTGAACAAGAGTACACAGGAATCTTACTTTATGTTTACATTTGGTTCACAGACTGTTCTCTGATCCTGGCAGAGGGGACAATATGACAGGAGTTGACCTCTGTTCAGCATGCACAGCTCCACCCAGGATGTGCGTGGGCACCTCTTTGTCTGACCAGCAACAAGGACGCAGCAGTATTTAATCAAATTAGCTGTGAATTTACTGCAGTGTATGCAAGGTCTCTGCATCCTCGGCCATCCGAGGAGTCGTAAAAAGCAGGCAGGGGGAGAGGGCAGGATGGAGGTAACCACCCTGGTGCTGCAAAGTGTCTTAAGTGGTAGAAAAAATCCCATGGCCCATTAATTTTCCAATTAAGCATTGCCTGCCAGCACCCATTTTGTCCTTAGTCATAAAAGGACTGATGTGGAGGTTACTGCTGCCTGTCTTTATGTGTCCAACCCTTCAGGGGGTGTCTCAATCTGCTCCCTCAGGCTGCTTGTGTCTCTGTGTGTCCTGGTGATGCAGCCAATTAGCATGTCATGTTAGCAAGCTCGCAGCACGCGGGGATGAATCTGCCCAAACCTGCCTATCTGATTTCTGTAATTGCACCGTGGCCTCATTATCTCATCTCACTAAACAAGTGCTTGTGCAAAAAGGCTGTGTGGATGCACATGCCGATGTGTTCATGCTTGTTTTTGCTTATGCTGTACATTTAATTACATCAGCTGGTGAAGTCACTGCTGCTGCTCTGCGGGGGGTTCAGTTTCCAGAGAAGCACTCTGACCTTCCGTCCAGTAAAAACAGAGAGCTAGTTTGCAGCGCTGAGTGCCAGCAGCAAGCTGAGGATTCTTTCTGAATGCGGAGAGGTGGGCAAATGGCACTGATTGTCTCTTAGCGGTTCATTAAGCAGCAATAAGGTCAAGCATTAGCCCCCAGCCATATGATATTCATGGCTGCTGATACCACTTAGCCCAGCATCTGCTTCTGCTGCTCATGTCAGAGTCGATCTTTAAACAAGCCAAATCAATATGCCAAAGATAATCAAATAGCCCAGGAATCACAGTTTGACAGCAGGCAGAGAGGATACAGGACTTTGTGTGGGCAGAGCACACACAAAGGTTACTGTAGGTAAATGTTAGACTGTTTCTATCTACATAGAGGTTTCAAACACTCTTACACTCTACTGCTGAGGCCTGCAAGATGCATCAGGGGAAGATGAGACCTCATGTCATCATTAAATCATTAGAGAATCAGCCTGAGAGAAAAAGGATAGAGGAAGGCTGAAAACATACACACAAATACGTCAAGAGGAAAACCAGACTGACCTCAATTTATCTTCTCTTCACATCTCCGCTGTGCAGATCTCAAACATCATGTGTTCACGTCCTCAGCCCTGCACAGAATTCATAATAAAGAAACTGTTGTTGTGTTTTACATTAGCAGAACTGTAAACTCAAGTGTAACTTTTCCTCATTACACTTAAAAAATACTGAAAATATGAATAGATCTGTTTGGACACCACTCCACTGTCATTACCTTTAAGAAAATTATAATCTATGATATGTTTTACACCAAATACTTTATATGTTCTGTAATTAATTTAGCTGATTTCATGTTCCATATTGGAGCATGCAAATACAGACAGCTTTCATCCTTGAGTCCTTTGTGAGTGCAGGGCTCTTTCCTCTTTTTGACTCTTAAATTGAACCCCAAAGTCTGATGGGATGATGCACGCTCTTAGGGCTCAGAGAGTGAAAGAGGAGCGGGACAGAGATGTGAAGAAAAAGAACACACTCCTTTAAATCAATTAAGTCTGCATGCTGCAGGAGCCTGGGCAGAAGGATAATTACTTAGGGAGAGTGATCAGAGACTAATCTAATGATGATGCCCTTTGCTTCCCACTACCAGACTTGATGAAGCAGCACTCCTGCGGGACTGGGCCCTGGCTGTGAAAACTGAGCAAACACACTCACACACAGTCACACACACGTTTATATGCAGATGGAGGATGTAAGATCTTGTGTGTGTTTTTCTACCAGTGAAGAAGTGAAGGAGGGAGGGAAACAGAAAAGTGTTTGTAAGCCAAAGGTGAAGGAAACACACAGCAGGGTTTCAAAGGATGAAAACTGTCTCCAGATTGTAAATTGTATAAGTGTAAGGCATCTAATAGTTGCTATCATATAATGCTTCCCATTAAATTAGCATTAAAAGGATGGTTTATACACGCTGTTAGCTACTGTTGACAACAGCTAGGACTTCTGTTTGTTTAACACCTGATAAAAAAAATTACCATTTGAGGAAAGTTAGATAATTTACAGTAATCTTAGTTAGAAAACTGTGTTAGCTGTTGTGACCACAAGACAGCTAAGTCACAATAGCTAAACTTAGCATTGAACCATTAGCCAGCTAACATGATCTTAAACTAGCTTAAACACAATTAGCTAAGATTTAGTGCCTTTTCTATCCAATCTTGAAACAACATGAAACAGTAAAATAAGCTGGTAACGGGTTAAATATTACAGCTGGCTAATATCTAACAGTGGCTAATTTGATATTTAATATGTTGTTTTACTTTGAAATAATATGACCCAATGCCTCCTCAGAGTTTCACTTGGCCTAACTGACTGTCTTTTCATCTGCTGATCACTTCATTGATCAGCAGATGAAAAGACAGTAAAAGAAAACTGTAAAAATAAATAAAAACAATAAAAATAAATAAAACAATAAAATACAAAAATAAAATAAAATAATAAAATAAATAAAACAAAATATAAATATATAAAAATATAATAAAAATATAAAAATAAAATAATAAAATAAATAAAACAATAAAAATAAATATTAACTGTTAGCCTGCTACCTGAACAACTAACAGCATGAACGAAAAGTCATAAACATATAAAAAGTACACCACCACAACAACAACAACAACAACAACAACAACAACAACAACAACAACAACAACAACCACGACTTACTGATAACTGAATCAGCGCCATCACAGCAGCGTTTGAGGGTTTTACAGCGGCCGATAAAAATGCCGAGTCATCTTCGGTTGCTATGGAAACAAAACTCCGGCTAGCTAACTGCCGTGTAGTTGTGGCTAACGTTAGCTTAATTGATGCACAAAACACGACATGAGTATCTTAATTTCAGCTCAGTACGATAACTTACAAGATTAATGGAGCTCGTTTAGACAGTCCTCTTCTTCATCACCATCCTCTTCATTGTGCTTATAACCCTCCTATTTCCGAGTCACTTTACTGTATGTCTCCACTGTGTTAGCAGTTAGCTTGTACACTTCCAACAGGTGTGTGTTATGCCAATAATTGCATGCACATCGCGTAAGTGTTGAGTACGCTATGAATATTATTTTTGGGGGCAGATCTGTGATGACAAATTAATTAATAAACGTTTTGTGTCCTTATTGTTGTGTAGACTCATTTTCATTGGCCTGCGTTTTACAACCTGCAGCAAACAGTGTTTGACTCTAAAGTGTCTGTGGAGTAAATTAAAGAATGGATGCAAAACACGGCAGTGTAGAAATGGTCTGCTATATGTTGAATTGTCCCGTGAGGTGCTTGTCATACTTGACAGCAGACTAATGCATTTCATGACATAACACCTGAATATGCAGTTCATGATTGTAGCCCCCCCCTCCCATCACAGGGATGACGGTCCGCAATCAGCTGATTACCGATATTATTTTTTTAAAATAACTCTTTATTGATATTGACATGAGATATATTCAAATAAAAAGAGGAGTAGGCTAAATAAATGAAGCAGTAAAAACTTAAATAATGGAAATACAGGGCTATCTACCATCAAGTCAAACCTATTAATAATGACGACAACAATTTAATGACTTTCTTGTCTTTAACACGTTTGAATGGATTACTCATCAAGAGTTTTAACTAATTTCTCCAGTGGTTCAAACTTGGCCTAAAAGCCATAGACCATAAAAACCCCAGTAAACTCATATTGACAACATGGATTAGGTGAGCTCAGTCTTTCCGTCAACTCCCTCCTTACTAATAAATGTATATATAATAGGTTATGTTTAGCCTTTGTGTAATTCAGTGAGCAGCATGCCAACGTTATTTTAAAGTGTGCATTGTAATTCAATTGGATTCTTTAGTTTAGTACATGTATGATGCAGGGGGCTCCGTAGGCTCATCGGCAGAAGCCGCCATGCTGGAAATGCTGTCTCAGTCTAACTTTCAGTCAACCTAACGACAGGCTGAGAGCTGGAGCTGAGGCGGGTTTTAAACCTCCTGACAAACCGTTACACCGAGCCCACCTGTCAATCAGGTCAGCTACACGCCTTTTTGTGAATAACTCTTATCCTTCATCAAATCAAAACAGAGTGTGTGCACATGAGGAGAATAACTAATCAAACCTATTTGGTTTTTTGAACCAGGCTGTAAACATGTTAATCTCTGCTGTAAAAACAGGCTTTTTAGAATGGGTGTGTATGTGACTTCCTGCGCTTCTGCAGCCAACATCTAGTGTACACTCAATGCACTGCAGGCTTTTGCATTTTCACATTGGCTTCATTTTTCAACACTGGAGGTTGCCACTAGATTCCAATCTGAGGTTTCTTGCTGTTACACTAACTGACAGTTGGTGGCAGTAACATGCAGAGAAAGATTGTGTACACAAAGACATGGAAGACGAAGGCCACAAGGAAGTACGAATGGATGTTATCCAGGACGGATTCTAAAAGTTAACTTTGCAGACGTTAAATAAAGAAGAATGTTTTTGTCAGAAAACTCCACAGAGCATCTTTAAGGTGATGTTAATGACCTAGAACGTCACATTAACACATATCACAGTCGTGTAAAAATACAGCCTGACTCTTTTTATTTTGATATTTCTAAGAAAGGTGAAGGAATACAGAAAGACCAATGTTTGTCAGCATTTAAAAGGATCAGTTTATCTTCGATGCAGCTTCTTCCTGATACCTGCGGTGTTGCACCCGTCACAGAGTACGTGTCTCCTCCACTTGTCACCGCCTGCCGCTGAGCTGGCCTATTGTTGGTTGTCTTCCCGTCTGGTGGATGCCTAATACCCCCTCTCTCCTCTGTCTTCAGCTAGTTTTCTCCTCTGTCGGTCTTCCTGTTTCAGCTGGCATGGCGAAGGCACGGATTATCCCTCCAGTGGATTTCCACTTGACAGGGAGTGGGCTGCTTTTGAACTTTCACTGACTGAAGCCTCTTCTCACTCCCAAGCTGTTCATGAGGCACGAGTGGCTCAGACATATGGGGCGAGCTGCTGAGAAGGTGATGTCAGAGAAAGAGAAAATAGGAAGAAGTGAAGGGAGAAAAAGCTCAGGGAGAGAGGAGATAAACAGGAACAGGGTCTCTGTTTCCCACAAACTCAAACCTGTGAGCTTCTTACACTCATTTAGAACAAATGCAGGGAACATGCAGATGTTGATGTGAAACAAGATTTTATATCAAGTCAGCAGGAACAATTACATAATTTACAATTTCTATATTTTAAATTTGAATATCTGCTATACCCCTAACACAAGGTCTGTGACAATATTCACAATTCCCGAAATGTTTGTCAGTGAAAAGATAAAAATGAAAATGTGTGTCTGTAAACACTACTTACAGGGAAAAGGTACAGGACCAGATCTGCAATACCACTTTGTCCACAGGGGGCGCCAAAATCAACTCAAAGTAAAAGTTCCTCAGGTGCCTACAGTAAGTACGGTGGCTGGGATGTGCAAACCAAAACTAAATGTGTGAAAGACTTTTACAAAGCTTGAGTCATTTTAAAAAAAAAATTAACAAAATGACAAAAACACTGACGAAAGCTGAGACAAATTTATAAACAACAGACTCTTTCCGAAAAGGTAATGCAAATCAATCAATCAATCAAATGCTTATGAAACCCTCCCAACCGAGGACCAGAGCCCAGTAGATCTGATCCCAACAGTCCCTCTAAAAAACATACAAAAGCATCTCCCGGGTGTTAGAAGAAGTTTGGTCACCTCTGAGGTCTGTTTGCTCTCACTCACCGCACTTTGAAAACAATACGATAGCCAACTTAACGTTAGCTGGTTAAGCTAAATGCCAGAGGTGACTCGTGAGTGAGCGGTCAAGTTTTGATGGAAAGACTGCGTTAACTGTCCCAGGTGGGTTACACAAAACCGACAAAACATCATAAACTTTGTATAGTCACACAGTCTCTCAGCCAAAACAAAGTAACCGACCGCTCACTCATTCACCTCAGGGTCACTTCCTGCATTTGGTACATTTCCTTTCCGGAAAGATTCTGTAATTTTTCAATTTGTCTCATTGATCGTAAGTTGTAGGTTTGTTAAAACTTGGTGCAGAGGATCTAAACCTTATAGACTGAATGCACAGCTGACTTTAGACTTCTTCTGACTGAAACATGCAGAATGATATATGCAGGGAAAGTCTACATCCAGTATTTAAGGTTAGACGATTCCTCCAAGTCAAAGATGGTAAGATTCATACTGATCAGATGAAACTTTATACAACAAACACATGGATGAAGGGTTTCAAAGTATATAAAAAATGTTTTGAACCTCTCCAAATGCATGGAGGACGAAGTTGCATGCTTGAACACCCAGGTTCAAATCAAGTTTAAATGTTTCCAAAGTCAGCGGCTGTTCTGTGCAGCTCCGTGAAATTACAAAAACCTCAAAGAAATCCATTCTAGGTTTTGCTTAATTCATTAGCCTCCACTTGTCTCTTCAAATAGAGGTCCATTAAAAGGCACAAGAGGCTCTTTCTGTTTCTCTCCCGCGAGTTCAAAAAGGCTGAACCTCCTGCTGCTGCGAATGTTAATGATTATCTTTTCTTTTTTCTCTCTCTCTCTCTCCCCCTCTCTGCTTTAGTTTCTGTCTGTACTTATTGTGTGTATTGACTGTGTGTGTGTGTGTGTGTGTGTGTGTGTGTGTGTGTGTGTGTGTGTGTGTGTGTGTGTGTGTGTGTGTGTAGTGGGTGGGTGGGTGCCGTCGTCAGCGTTATTTGTGTGGGTGCATCTGTGAAGCACTAATGAGGATTGGAAGCTACGAGTGTATATCTTGTAGTTTGTTGCTTCCAGCCCAGCAAATAAAGATTACATTTGTATGTCTGTAGTGTCTTCCTCTGTATGACCATTGACTCTACAACCGTACAGTTATATATGCATGTTTGCACCTTAATTATATTATTTCATTAATAAATGATTTTTTTAAAAAGCAGCAACCACAGAAACTTTCTCACACACTGTTTGTCTGCATCGATTATTATAAAATACCCTTCAAAACACACACACACACACACACACACACATCGTCACGCACACAGATCTTCAGCTACAACGCTATCATTAACATTCTCAACAGCGGGCGGTCGAGCCTTTTTGAACTTGAAGCGCAGGAGAGGGAGAGAAGGAGCCTCTTGTGTCTTTAATGGACCTCTATATGAAATATTGAACAGGCTGCGATCCTGAGTGCGGTAATTGTCTGAGGCGTGCTGACGGCGATGGGGGAGGAGAGGGAGGAGGCTGAGAAGGAGGGCTGGGAGTGTTGAGGTTAAAATATCATTAACCTGCCAGCCGGTATGTACAGTAGCATTTAAAGACATTAATGACACTGATCAAACAGCCTGCAAGTGCTCAGCATGCTGCTGCTCACATCTGCTGATTTGACTCCTCGACTTAGAAAGAAAATCCACTGTTTCCCTATGTGTCTCTAGTCTGTCTACAAACCCCCCAATGATGAGAAAAGTCCATCCTCTCCGTTTTTTGCCTGCTCCACTTGTGTGGAAAAAATGTGTGCTCAAACAGGCCGTTTGGAGATTTTCTCTTCACGACATCACAAAGGGCAGTAACCCCTCCCCCAGGTGGGTGACACTCCTACAGCTAGGTGTTTGTTCTGCCCTCTGAGTCTGCCTTCTCACCGTAAACAATAGGACATGGAGCGAGAAAGACCGAGTACACCCAAGCCCTTCCAGAGAGGGGGCGTGGTCAGACACAGCTATCCGTCTCTCATACAGCGCCAATGGTAACAGTGAGCTCAACCAATCAGAGACGTTGCTGTGACACTATGATCGTAGGTAGTGTAGTTATTTTCCTTGATATCTTGTTTCTCTTAAATCGAGGTTGATATCAGACGAACTTCTGTCTCCTACCTGAGCGTAAACCATCGTCTCACCCTCAGGTCGCTTGTGGTCAGTCTACCTGTGAAGGTTATGACATTATAGCTAATGAATAAATCCACTGTGGAGAAAATGAATGGGATTTTTACCCATGAGCCCTATGATGCTATCTATTTTAGCATTACGTTAACCCCACCCCCTTAAAAAAAAAAAGGACAGCGAGTTGTACTGATGAATGTCTGCGTTCCCACTGGGCCGCAGCGACATCCACAGTTCCAATTATTTCTTCTCTCTGGTCCCCTGTAGCTCACCTTGTTTTTTCTCAGAAATGTTTTATGCAGTTTGAAAGTCTTCCCTCCTCACTTCCTGAGCACAAACCAGCCCACCAGCTCTGAACTTCACAAGATACGAGTGCTGCGAGGCCTCACCCTCCTCAACTAATTGAGATGTCTGCAAATCCTGATAGAGTCATGTCTTCCCCCCCATAAAACCTCCTGGGATGCTCGGGGGAAATCCTGTAAGTGTATTACAGCAACTAAGCAGCCTTTTAAGTTGCAGACGAACACAGCCGGTGGCACTCGAGGCATTTTTTGATTTTCATAGCAACAAGCTGCAGGCTCTCACGGCAATTGGTCCTGTAAAATTCTCTGGTATCCCTGAAATAAGCACCTCGAGGGAGAGAGAGAAGGAACGTCAAAGAGAGGAAGAGGAGAGACGGAGGAGAAACTTTGATATGAAGACACTTAACCAACAAGACTTTCTGTGCACTAACTGTGTTCTCTTTAAAATACCATGTGGACAGTCCTGTGCTCCACCTCTCAGGCTGTCATCTTCTCCTGCTACATGTGCTGTACACTGTGTAAATAGCAATAACATGAGTTTCTCATTTTTATCTGTCTCCTACGTCAGCAAAGAAAACATAAAAAAATACTCTTCACGAACATACCGGGGAGATGTTACTAAACAGATCTAAGTCATGCAGATGTTCATATTGATCAAACTAGCAAAACATTTTCTTTTAATGAACATTATTAGTTTTCTACAAAACAGGAAATCTTGCAAAACAGTACACACTCCCACTGACTGATCGTCAGGACTCTGGAGCGAGGATGAGCTGCATGAAACTTTCATCAGATAAATTGTCCTCCAGCTTGTTCCAACTTACTAAAAGTTTGACCACATGGAGTTGTGCGCCTCTCTTTTAGTCTGAAGACGGTTTCAGACACATTTGCATTGAAAGAGTTTCAATGATTGAAAAGTATTTAATGTGATCGTATGCACAAAGGCTCTGTAGATGGAGGGACTAAAGGAGATAAGAAGACAGCGACCGGATGATGTAAAGAGCAGAGGTTGATTGAAGTCAGTGTGAGTCAGACTGAAGGGCTCTCTGCCATATTGCACCACTATCTCCCCTCAGCGTCCAGGTAGCTGGAGGTGGCAGCTCCTCCGCCCCTCCGAGCGCCGTGCCGTCTGATCAGCTTCCAGACTCCCACTCACCCTCCAGGAGCGACGAGTCAGCCTCCGCCACCGAGCCCGATTTAGCCGCCGCTAATGTGGAGAGGGGGAGAGAGCTGACGGTCCTCTGCAGCTTTTCAAAGGCTCCATCAAAGGCCGGATGACAACGTGAAAGCCACTAAGAGGAGAGAGAACGAGCGGGCGTGTGTGCAGATAGTGGGAGACGAGTGATGTGTGAATGCGTGGAGGAGTCAGAGATAGAAAATGTGGAGGACCAGAGACCGTGGAGAACAGTGGGCGAGAGACGAGGAGACAGGAGAGGACTACAATATGAGAAGAACCAAAGTTTCACTGAGACCGTTTTTTTTTTTAAAGAAAGATACCGAAAGTAGATTTAAAAATGGTTTTATCTCTGCAGGGATCCTTCTGCAATGTTGTCTCACACGTAGAATAACAATCTCAGCCCGTCAGTGACAGAAACAACTTTAAGTAGATTTTTTTCAGACACATCCCCCCAAAAAGACTTCCAGACGTTACATCCTGTTCTACTGAAGTGATTCTTAAACTTTATGTTACTGTTAGACAATATTTCCAAAACATGCAAAAAAAAAAATAAAATAGGGCCAAGATTTAAAAACAAAAACTTTTAGTGGATGTACTTTACTTTAAAGGATTATGTTGTTTCATTGTTACTGGCTGAAGCAATCTACAAGAGCTCACGCTGGTCACTCCTTCACGCCGTAACAAAGTTATTAAACCATGAGCGATGACTCGAGAAGCAGAAATGAAGCTTTAGCTATAGACATGTCATTTGAAGTTGAGGACTACTCTACTCCAGAGTGTCCTGTAGGCCATGACCACGGCGGCACAGAGCCGGATCGGTACGCAGCGTTAGCACAGGCAGCGAGTGCTGAAACACAGGAGAGGATTGGGGGGGCGTCTCTGAATGCTAGACGCTGACAAATAGCCCAGTTTTTTGCACTTTAATCGCCATATTTCACGGCGAGCCACTTAGATTATTACCCAAACACAACAGGCGCTCTTGTGGTCACTCGTCTAAGCCCTCTCCTCGAGCGTTTCCCTCCTCCACAGTTTGCAGAGTCGGGTTTGGTATACATCACATCTGCATTCAGATTAGCCAGTAGAAAAGTTCAGTTGCAGTAGCCGGGTTTCAACCTGTAGGGGGCCGTCTCTACTGAATGTATATGGGGCGGATGTGGCTCAGTTGGTAGAGTCATCGTCGTCTCTCAACCGGAAGGTCGAGGGTTCGATCCCCAGCTCGGCAACATGTCCGATGTGTCATTGAATAAGACACTTAACCCCAAATTGCTCCCACTGCTTCAGTGGCGGTGTATGAATGGGATTAGTTACTTCTGATGGATGATACTACATAGTGATTTTTCTCACTGTCCACTGCACAGCTCCTACATTTTGTACATTTTGTGTTTTTTATATTTTACATTTTTAAATTCTATTTCATAACGTTGTAATATCTTCTTATACTGTATTATTTAAGTTGTTGCTAGTTCTGCTTTATTTCCTTGTTAATTGTTTAGCACCAATACACCAAGTCAAATTCCTTGTATGTGTAAATGTAGTTGGCAATAAACCCTGATTCTGATTCTGATTCTGATCACGACCATCAGTTTATGAGTATGTAGGTTTGACAGTGGCAGTGTAAAAGTGCTATATAAGCTCAAGTCCATTTACCATATTTCCAACACAATAAGTAGAATTGAAATACTTTATACTCAAAGTTTTCAAAATTGCAATGATTAACAAAATAGCACAATAAATTGAAAGTAACTTTACCTGTTTAAAGGATTTAAATGCATTTTTAGAGTGGAAACATGGGGAAAAGTTAATATGTGAGCTACCCGATGCATCAGTATTTATAGGCTCCAGCAGCATTTCTGTCTGGATTCGGTTGAAATCGCTGTCTCAAACTTGAAAAGAGAAACACAGACAATACTGTTTTAGCCTGAGTACATCCTGCTCTGTGAGATGTCAGAACAGAATGGGGCCAAAAAAAGGATTAAAGTCAGGCAGCTATACAGCTCCATGTCTGCAGCTAAAAGAAGATAGCATTACAGACACACTGGCATGAGCAGTGTTTGGTAAAGGGATAATGTCGCTGCCTTTTAGTCACCGACAAACATGACGACTGGAGCGTAGGACCCTGCAGGTTGGCAGACCATCAAACCAGAGTCCATTCTCTCCTGACACGTACATTTGTTCACCACCTCTCATGGATTTAGAAGCATTGAATCCGCTCTGAGAGTGGGCTAGTAACGAATAAACCAATCCGCCGATTTCTTAAATCCATAATGAACGCACTGGAGGGATTTTGTCAGGTGTCCAATTCAGATGGTTGTGTCTTCTTGGCGTGTAAATCTAAAGCTGGCAGCGACCGGCTTCACCTATGAGGGTGTCTGGATGGAGGAGTCTTTGATGTCCTTGGCTCTCCGGCGTGCTGGCAGGCCGCACTGGAGAGACTTCAGACATTTGGATGCCATCTGATCTGATATGTGCAGGAACCTGCAGATTTCACCTGGAAAATCCATTCAGTGTTTAGACTATCAAGAAGTTCTCGTATGATTATTGGGTTTTTCAAGACTTGGGTCTTGTTCTTATGGATCATTTGATTGGCTGATATCGTTTGCAGCTGTTTTATGGAGCTCGATGTCTAGCTGCAGCGTGGTGAAAAAGAGCCAACGCACATTTTTAGTGCGATAAACTTTTACCTGAATCATCTTAAACACATTGTGCGTCAGTGAATCTCAAAATGAGGTTACAAAATGTAAAATGCAAAAATGCAAAAATTCAGATCTACGGCATGCAAGGAGGGTCAAAGTCAATGAAGATGGGGTTGTAATGGCAATAACATCAAATATGGGTTTGTGGAGTTATGTTTTCATGTCTTGTGTTTGTTTTTTGTTAGATTTTTAAGATATCTTTTTAGGCTTTTTGTGCCTTTGGTGGAGAGACAGGGAGTCAGAAATTGGAAGGGGGGGTGGGGGGTGATATAAGGAGCCACAGGTCAGATTTAACCTCGCTGTGTCTGCTTCGAGGTCTAGAGCCTCTGTACAAGGGGCAAGCAAACTAACCACCGGTGATGCTGTGTTTGCAAACTTTAAGCTCAAATAGATCACCGGTGGTGGTCGAGAATGAATCAGAATCTGAAGTTTTCTGTCTGAACTAGCTTGCAGGCATCATTAAAATTGCACATTTCCATGTTAAAATATTTCCAGCAGCTTGACAAAAAACTGCTGAACCTACCTTTGTGTTTCATCTTAGCATCTACCTTGAACTCAGTCGTGACTTATTTGTTTGTAACATGTGCTGCTAAGTCAGTCGTCCGTCTCCAAGTTTCCTATCTCTCATAAGAAGAGTTATCCAAACCATCACGTATCAAACCCTCAGCTGTTCCAAACGGCAAGAAGAACTTTCTCTCTCAAGTCCTAAAGATGTAATGGAACATGATTACTCTGTAACAATAGTAAGAACAAGCCATAGTGATTTCAGGAAGTCTCAATGCTTCTCCTAAAACTATGAAACCTCAGTTCCTCTGCATTAAATGCTTATTGCTCAAAATAATTCCTGTAGTTATTATCGGAAATAAATTGATCCCAGGATGAATTTATTTGCAGGAGAATTGAATAACTGTTCATCGTTAGTTACCAGGTTGTTTAGTGCTTCTTCATTTGTTTCCTTTCAGCCGATGGGCTTCTCTTTTGTCCCTCACCTGTTGTCTTCTTCTCTTCCTCTGTCTGCAGAGAGTCCTGGACGACCTCCAGGATGTCACCTCCCTCCGCCATTTCTGATGCACCACCTGTCATATACAAACACATTTCAATGTCTAATCAAGACCATTCACTCTCTCTCCCATGCCTCACCAGCGTTTCAAAGCCCCCTTTTCTGCACCCACTGTGAATTTTCATAGAGCTCCACACACTCATTAACAGCCCTCGAGTGCAAGCTGGAAACTCAGCGGATCGGGTCAAAGCGTTTGGAGCAGAGAAGACAGATTTCTCCTGCTCTCTCTCTCTCTCGCTGGTTTTCAGTGTGTTGCCCTCAAGGTTAGCAGATTAGCATAGAACATCAGACGTGGGTATTCGGAGGCGTCCAGGAGGCGGCTCAGGTCCCAGCTCATGCATAAACTGCACAAGTGCTATTAACATGCACACTGGTTATCCGCCTGACAAAATGGTCCGTGTAGTGTCATGTCATGTCATGAAGTTATCACATCATGAGACTTTGTGTAGCTGTCGGCGGCAATCACAGTCTGTGTGCCGTCTCTCTGCGTCATGGAGAATGTTAAAGATCCTGAAGCGTTATCAACATGATAACACAAATCTTTACCACAGTGTTGATTCCCAGCTTCTCCTGAATCAATATGTTATTATTCAGACATTTATGATGGCTGCTATAGATGATTTGTTGGATTCATCCTGCTGTACTTTAGCTGAAATTTAAAATATCTGCCAGGGCCTGACCTGAGTGTTTTACATCCACTGACATGCCACACACATTCAGTACTTATGAGTTTAACCACCTGCAAAATATAAAATATGAGCCATATATTTGAACAATGTAAAAGTCAAAAAAGATTTGGACTTGTACCCCAGGTCAAGTTAGCTAAAACCGTGTCTACATGAATAAAAAGTGTGTAACTGTCAAGGTCATGGTAGAAAATTTGAAGTGAAAATATGAATTTGACGAGGCTACGATGAATGTCTTTATTTTCAAACTGAAGACTGTGACTACAAAGAGAGAAAGCCATGAAGGTATTTAATCAAAAATAAGAAAACTACAGCCAAAAATCAGTCCTGTTGCATAATTTAAAACAAAAGCAGGGAGAAGGTCCAGATTTAAAATCCTTTTTTAGTTTGAAAAGATGAGGAGTCCGTTTTCCAAAAGTCATTCAAAATCTCTAAAATGTAGAAGAGAACAGGACAGAGAGAGAAAAAGAAAGACAGAAAATGAAGGTCAGCAATAAGAACAGCAAAAATAGTAACTGTAAAGCGGTAACTGCAGGACGGAGAGGACAAACGCTATGTGAATATGCAAAGTAGGAAGCTAACCCAACTGGACATGAAGGCGTACAGATATACAGAGAGAGAGAGAGAGATCAGTGTGTAAGTTGTCTTAGCCTATAGCAGCATCACTCGGAGCTAGTCCAAGCCTGAGTCAGCTTTATCAAAAAGGAACGTTTGAGTCCGTCTTTTAAAAGAAGAGAGGGGGTCTGTCTCCCTGGTCCTGACTGGTAGATGATCCCAACAGAGAGGGGCCTGATAACTGAAGGTCCTACCTCCCATACTACTTTTAGAGACTTTAAGTACCGTGCTCCGGCTGCATTCAAGGTTCCAGAGGGTTAATATGGCACTATGAGCTCTTTACGATATGATGGTGCCTGATTATTCAGAGCTCAGAACAGAGTCATGCATGGCGTGACAAGAAGCAGTCTGGCAAGATATAGGTGAGCAGGAGAGACTTATATACTGGCTTAACTGATGAGGAGCAGCTGTGTGCACAGGTGAGCTGAGTTTAGATTGATGAGGTGGGCGTGGCTGGCTTGTAGCAGAGCACAGTCAAGGTGAGTGAATAAATAATAGGAAGGGGCAGAGGTGTGACAATTGAGCTTTGCATTTTTGTGTCTGAATCAAATAAAAAGCTTTCTTTAAATCGATTAGTTATTGTTTTCATTTTGCATCAGGTTTTTATGGGTTTCTAGGTGGTGGTTGTGGATTTTACTGCAAAGACTTCATCACAATAGCATCAATATGTTGTGTATAGCACACCTTACAGTGTCACTGCTCTCATATAGGCTGAAACCTCTAATTAATAAGACAAACTTTTCATTATCTTTATTGAACAGAAGCAAAGCATCACTGGCAAATACCAAAAGCTAAAAATGAATGTCACCCCCCCAGCACTTGTTTGCGGCGCGTGATTGAGAGCAGCATGAAATGTCAGGAGTTGATAAACCTGCTTACCCTCAGCAACTTTGCTCTGAGCTCTGAGCGCAGGAGAACAGGTGCAGCAGACATTTGGACTCATAATGAGCAATGATGATCTGCACAGAGGGGGGGGGGGGGAGGCTGTTAAACAATGGGGACCGATGAAATGAGAAGGAAGATCAGTAACCTGGGCAGGAGAGAATGGGGGGGGGGGTTTGAGGGGATTGGGGGGTCCCCTCGCTGACAGCAGTCATTACTATGAAGTGCGAACAGAAGCCACGGCTGCCAGAAGCCTAATCTGAGCAATTTACACCCCTGTCAGGTCTGTACAGGTTCCAACAAACCAGGAGGTGCAGAACTACCCACCTGACACCTTCTCTGTGCACATGTGGCCAAAACAACACAGTGTGGTACATCCACGTATATCACACAGAGGAATATACACTGTATTAACATACCGCATGTGAGCACACACTCAAGTCGTTCAAACTCTGCATGATACTGTACGGCACATATGGGCATACCGAACATGCATATGCAAACTGTGTGATAGCACATATCCTCAGCAGGGAGTGAACACTCCTCCTCCTGCCTGAAATGGGCTCACTCATCCATTCATCCATCCAAGTGTAGACCAGACCTTTCCCAGGATGCATTAGGGCAGAAGGCAGGTAACCACAGGACAGGTGACTCTCCTTTTGAAAGGGTTAACAATAAGTGATTCTATAGTTGAAGATGCTGAACAATATTTGAGGCTAAAGATATCTCAGAATATGTGCCAAAATCTTCAAACTAGTTCACAGGCTTACCTTTCCTCTTTAAAAACTCCTGGAAAAAAACATTTAGATTTCTGATAAGAAACACTTAATTCAACCCAAATACGTTTGCATTGATTTGAACTACGGCCGTCAAATGATTCAAAACTCTAATCCCGATTAATCGCTAAAATTAGTTAATCACATGTTTAATCGCATGTTTTAAATTAAATTATTTTACATTTTTAATTTAAAAAAAGTTGTGCTGTCTGAGAGTTTGTTGAAGTGAAATGAGACATTCAAAGATGCAGCAGTGTCCTTCTCTTACATCACTGAGACTGAAACGTTCATGTCTGTATGGAATAATCCCCCCCCAGTGTGTCACCTGTCTGTCGTCACTGTGGAGCTGTGATTAGAGTGGGTTCGATCATAGATTGAAGAAAGCTCAGCCTCTTCAGTCTAACCCCATTCCATCAGCACCAGTTCCTCCACAGCCTGCCAAGCCGATGTCACATTAGTGTACATCCTGGAGACCTGCTCCGTCCTCCTCCTGTTTAACCCCCACCCCCCCTCTGACCTCCAGGGGCCTCACCTGTCAGCTTCAAATTCAATAGACACCTATAGCCGTCCCTGACTGTGGACATCAACGTATAGCTGGTCTGCTGAATGCATCGAGGCGCTCCGATCTCGGTCTCCAGCCGCTACCATCTCCTCCCCCATCCCCCCTCGCTCCTCACCCTCCCTCTGCTGCCACTATTCAGACTTTCATCCCTCCCTGTGGACCATCAATAATGCAGCGTGGAGCTCCTCCAGCAGTGTATGCACACATACAAAGCATATGAACACGAAGACACACACACACACACACACACACACACACACACACACACACACACACACACACACACACACACACACACACACACACACACACACACACACACACACACACACACACACACACACACACACACACACACACACACACACACACACACACACACACACACACACACACACACACACACACACACACACACACACACACACACACACACACACACACACACACACACACACACACACACACACACACACACACACACACTTTGGTTCGCTGCGTCCCCTGTGTGATTTATAGACGGGCACTGCGAGGGGCACCATCCTTTGGAGGGCATTATCATGCAGGCAGGCACATCTGCAGACATCAATAAGTGAGGCAGGGGGTCGAGGGTCCCCCATGGGGCGCCCTGGTGTCAGCAGGATCCCTCCTTAGACTGTCAGAGCCTTTCATGAGGGGCTCTGACAACAAACAGCGCCTCCTCGTCGCTGCTCCTCTGCGGCTGTCAGTCAGTCTGCTGGCGGCTGAAGAAAAGAGCAAGGGGCCTCTCTAGGACATGTGTATGAACAGGAGAGAGGCCAAAGAGCAGGAGGAGGCATGTGCACGGAGGAGGAGGACGGTGCTGGTGTGTCCTGATGTATGATCCAAAAGATTAAGACTAATAAAGAAAGAAACAAAATGTCCTAAAAGATAGATTTGTCAGAGTCAGTGGAAGAGTACAAAACACAATTTGACAAAAGAATCTCAACTCAAGGTCCATTAAATCTCACTGAACATGAAGTCGTCTCTGAGGTGTTGAAGAGGTTAAAACATCTTCAGCTCCATGACCTCACAGCAAGGAAAGACAACGTGAAGTCAAGACAACGGTTTGAGCAGAAGTGGACCTTGAGTTGAGAGTGTTTTGGTAACTGCTGCTGTAAGATTAAAAATAAAATAAAAAAGGTCAGGAAGGCAGACTACAAGTATCTTTGGAGTGTGGCACTGCATGCTCGGTGTAAGACAGTAACAGAACCAGATAGAAACACGGGAAGTCCAGGTCGGTACAAAGGTAAGCAGACAGCTGTCAAACAATAAATCCAGAAGGGGCCAATGACAGGCAAAAATTAGAAGACAGGCAATGTCAAAATACAAGAGAAGAAGAAGAGAGACACGAGAGAACACACGACAAACTGGCAACAAGAGTGAGGTCACGGGGATTAAATACACAGACAATCAGGGCACAATAAAAATCAGTTATAGCTGAAAATATCCTAAAAAAAAAAAAAAAAAATCACATTTTAAAGTCCACAGTACCTGAAGAATGCACTAATGGATAACACTAAAGCTACTGTAAGTGTGTGAGCTGGGTGAAATGACCCTTTATCTTTCCAGAGTGGGTGTATCGTAGATTCACACACACACACACGCACGCATGTACACACACACGCACGCACACACTGATGGAGGGAAGACAGCACTGGCCTTGTACAGTAAGTCAGCGCTCCCTGTTAAATCACCGTCATTACTGTCGATGGAGGAGCAGAAAACTGCCTCGCTGAGCCGGCTGAGCAGTAGAAGTTGTTTTGATGGAACTAGTCGTCATGGCAACAGTAAAAGTAGTAAAAATAACACACACACACACACACAAACACATTGACACACGTCACCCAGCAGCCTCTCTTCCAGTAGAAAGAACAGGAGTGGATCTTTTCAATCTGGTCACTGAACAGGTTGTTCCAGCAGCAAAGTCCAGAGACACAGAAGGGATGGGAGGAAGCTCAGGAACATCCACACAGGAATCTGAAACTAAAAGTGTAAATGTTGATGCCCAAAAGTAAAACATTTTGGGGAAAAGGTAGAGATGTTGTGGGAGTGCAAACAGCCACAGCACTGCAGAGAAACTTCTGCAGATGCAGTACACAAAATGTTTTCAAGGTTGCCTGTAGAGATTCCTTAAACACTAACAAAAGAAAGGTTCACATACAGCATTTTTTTAAAGACAGAGTCAGCATTGTCTTCCTTCAAAATAAAATACAGACTTCTCCTTCAAAATAAAACACAGACTTCTCCTAAAGTGAAGCTGCTCCATTGTCCCTTCTGGGCCTCCATACATGTGTGGTGGTGACTGTGTCTGCAGAGACTCTGTCCTCTGACTGGATTTTACTGTTCTGCTTTGTTCTGGTTGACTCGGGACGTTTCTGGGCGGAGCTGGTGTGTTTCCTCCAGCCAATGACAGCGCAGCAGGTGAGTGTAGGAGTGGATACAACTCAGTGATTGGACGAGATTCAAACCGGTGAATATGACGGACGTGGACATAGCAGCAAAGAAGAGAAAATATAATCAGAGTGAGGAGAAACACCAAGTGGATAAAGCTCGTTCTAAAACGAGGGTGAACCTTGTGTTGTCTTTTACCCGAGGACGTGGAGTTGGTCTACTTCCTGTTGGACAGGCAGGTGACAAACACCGGCGGTTAGCTTGTGCTAGCGTGTGTTAGCTTACAGTGTAGATACAAGCAGTAAACGTACACGCCACGTCCTGCAGGGGGCGGAGCTTCTGGGGGGAGATAAGCCCAGGAGGAGGAGCCCAGTTTGATTGTACTGACTCCACCTTTAACTGTGGACATCATCATATTCCAATGTATCCCCAAATCCTCACTTCAGTTATCTCGTTCCTCTCTGTGGTGGGAGGCTTTCCCTGTGTTTCTTAAGTTTAACTTCAGTGAACTCTTTTCTTTCAGGCACCACAGTCTTCTTTGGTCGTAGCCTTGGTGTTGAAAAAGAAAAAGCTGCGCTCAAATGTCCTTGAGCAAATCCCTGAAATACGAGCTTCAGAAGAGCTGCCCTCTGAACTCCAGCAGGAGGAGTCTCTGTCAGGAGAAATAACACCTCACATTTTCATCATCACCACGCCGTCCAAGGCCGAACACCATCTTTATTTTAATCAAATCTACTTAAGTTTATCAGGACAACAATTCTTTCTGTGCACAAGTCAAAACAACAGAATACTCGTCACTGGAGTGTGACGAGTGTGTGTGTGTGTGTCTTCACATCTTTGACTGCTCCTGAGTAAAAACAGAGAGCTGCTGCAGAAAAAAGGGAGAAAAAAAGAGAGCGACTCAGCCAGAGAGAACATTAATGGAGGGAGTGGGGGAGAGAGAGAGAGAGAGAGAGAGAGAGAGAGAGAGGGAAGGGGCGAGTAAAAAGAAAGAGACTGTCAAAGTCAAACACACTCACAGGGATCAATGCTCAGACTTCTTATGGCATATCCAAGGGAGCGCCAGACTCAAAGCTCTTCAAGCCCACAGTTCAAAGTGATGACACGTCCATTAGAATTTCTAATTCTGATCGCATCGACAGGCCTACGGCTACAGAACAGGCAGAGGACGCTCACGCTCGCTCGCTCACAGGAATGTAGGCCAGAGAAAGAGAGAGAGAGAGAGATTACTGTATACTATTATTTTATTATTAAATATCCTACAAACTGTCTCACTCTCACAAGAGTCCAAAACTCTTTCAAATGATGTGAAATGTTATTGAGAAAGATGAGATTTCCTTATGATTAAATGTACATTTATTATTCATGCATGTACATTTTCTACTCAAGCAGAAGGAGGCTTTTTTAGAGTTATAGAGACATTTATGCCAATGTACAAACTCTTAGCATCAGTCACATCACATTCAACACACTGCGGATGTGTCTTGTGCAATCTTATGACTTGTCTTGTATCGGTAACTTCATATTAAGATGTATCAGTGATACTTTTCTGAAGCTTTTCTTTGAGTCCATGTCGCCCTGCCTTCATGTGACGAGGGTTTAGTTTGTCACAAAAGGAACTATTGAGTGAAAATAAGATTCCTCATAGCTTTATTAAGGATTCAGAATTTGCCCTAGAATACACCATTGGAAATGTAAAGGGTGTCTCTGGTTTTAACAAGTTAGGAAAAGCATAAATCCAAAATTCCTCACAGGCAACGACAACCCAACACAGAACCAACATCTCACTAAATTAATGCAGGAAACTGGAGGACTCTCGACCTAAACAGGAGCAAAGATCCAGAAACAAACAGTGATGTTGGGAGGCAAATGAGCCCCTTTGTATTAAATATATGGCAGACAGTGTGTCAAACACAAAAACGATCTTTAAATTGAAGATTCATGTTGACTGCGCATTAAAAAAAAACAGTTTCAAAGATTCAGATATCAGTTAGATTTATTGCCTGTCTCGGTTTATAAACGCCAATAATCTTTTAATTGTGAGTATAAGAGAGACAGAGTGTTCTCTGGTGGTGAAGAGTGATGTGATGGTTGCGTGTGTGCGTGCGTGTGTGTGTGTAGGGGGTGGGGGTGTGTGTGTGCAGGAAATCTGTGGGATTTACAGTTTAATCTGCTTAGGCACTTCCCTGTCGGCCGGCCTGCAGACTGTGGCTGAGAGCGCTACGTGCTAGCTTAGCGCAGCTGTCAGGAGCTGCCTGCCACCAGATCAATACCGCTCTTTTTCTACCTCTCCAAGTGTCTCTCTCATGCCCCCCCCCCAGCCTCAGTTGAATCAATGAGTCCTGAGGCTGATTAGCAGGTTCAAGTGCAGGTCGTTCACATAGCCAGAGGACGTTTTTTACAGATCCAGACTCACTGAGTGTGAGAATGCTGATGATGTCTGCAGCTAATGCTCATGTGGTGGCTAAATGCTAATTTTAAACACATTACACTCATGTTTGTATTAAACAGAGCTTATCAACTCTTCAGCCTGGGATGTTTACCATTCAGAACGTGTGCTTACTTTGCTTTAGATCTGTGAAGATTTGGACCAGGGTCAAGGTCTTTATTCACCTCTCTCTTGAACCTGGGAAGACCACTTTGGGGGACTTTAGCCTCTGTACTTGGGTGGCGTGCACAGACCGCAAGTCTACCGGCATCCCCCACACTTCTTTAGTTTGATGGCCTGTTGTCGATCAGTGACTGCATCTGGATTCTGGTGGATCGATCATATCAGGCTCATAGTTATCTTCTGTGTTCTCAGATCAGATTTGAGTTGGTGTGATTACTGTGGAGGAGTCTGTCGTCTCTCACCTGGGAGGTCGGGGGTTCGATCCCCAGTCCCAGCCGGACAGTTCATGTCTGATATTCTCTTGTGTGTAAGACACTTAACCCCAAGCTGCTCATGCTGCTTTGTTGGCCGCGTGTGAATGTGTAGGTGTGACCTGCAGTGTGAAAACGTGTTGAGTAGTCAGAAGACGAGAAAAGAAAAATAGTATCTGATACCAAAACATTTCGGTTCAGATTATTGAGAGGAAATGTGCTGCAGTCCGTCTGCTAAACATGGTCAGGCTGCTGAAGTGGGGGGGTTGATGTGGAAACAGTTCAATAGCACTATTAAAAAGTGGATGAGCGACTATCTTTTTTAGCTCCGCGTCATTCTTGTATTTTATTTAAATGTGCAGCGTTTCAGCTGGTGTTGATTTATTTTTAGTCTTCCTGGGTGTCGCGGCTCAGCTGGTTGTTTGGCATGTTAGTAGGTTTGTGTAATAATGTGAAACTAAAGATCTAATCAATCTTTGTGAAGTCAAATTGGTTCAAAAATAATAATCCATAATCCGTCATCTTCACTAGAAAAGGTCGATGTTTTGGCTCTGGTAGCGCACACCCCATGTATGGAGATTATAGTCCTCCAAGCGGGCGACCAGGGTTCAAATCCGACCTGTAGCTCCTTTCCCCGCAAGTCATTCCCTTACTCTCTTACTTTCAAACTTTTCAGCACAGAAACAAATCGAGTCGATGATCAGAAACTGTCTTTGTGTGGTGTGTCTGCTTTGAGTCGACGTCGTGCACACTGAGAGGACTCTGTGTGTGTTTCTACTCCTCTGATGATCACTGAATTCACTATGAATGAAACCCCCTCTGAGCCTCACACCAACAGAAATCCAATAGCACCTCCAAGTGGTCAAAGAGCTCCATGACAAGCTGTACTTCAGTTTCTATATTTTCTGTTGGAATACAATGTTTCCATCAACTTTTAATTCAGCTTCTGATGATTTGTTCGACTCTGTGTTCATTAATTCTGTCTAAAAACACAGATTCACATGACGTCCATCACTGCATTTGTTTCAGAAAACACAGCTTGCATCACATCCTGCAGACTTTAACAGGAAGGTACACTCCTTTAAATTAAGAAAAATATCAGTACTTACTGTGAGACCCGTCTGCAGCTCATTCTTCCTGTCTCTAATGTCGTCATGAAAATCCAAACAGAGCAGCTGGATGTTGGAGCATCTGTAAAAATCATCCAATGTAGCTCAGATCCAATTTGCAAATAACACATTTCCCTCGTGTTTTCACAACCCTGATGTGCTGGAACCAATCACAAAAAGAGGAGTCTGAAGGCCTAAAACTTGCAGATAATCACTTAAGGCAGATGATTGTCCACCCAGCTCCTGTTTCTGCTCAACGTTTCTGCCCATCAAAAGAAATTCTTACTCGGAAGTGTTGCCAAGTGTTTGTCTAAAGTGGAATCACTGAGTCTCTCTCAGCCATTATTTTAAGGACATTTAGATTTTGTCACAGTTCTGTTCCTCAGCTCACCTGCCCTTACTTGGTAATTCTTCTTTTGTATTTCCAGCAGACTAGATGCCTGATGGCACATCTCTCAGTCGGGACCTGGTACTGTACGTTTTTTGAAATATTTTAATTTGTAGAAGAATAATCCTGTTGAGGAAATAAAGTCCAGGACTGCTTCCACAATCTGTGTCTGGAGTTCAGATGGATTTAATAGTTGTTCCAAAGGTACTGTTTCTGTTTGTATTCCAGTGAATGATACAGCCGTGTATAGTTGGCTGCTTGTATAGGTTACAATCCATCAGTATAGGTCTTACAGTTTGCAGGTTCTGCAGAGTCCATCCTCGTGTTTTCCCATCTTTGCCAGATCCCATGCAATCCCTCAGTGACCTCTCAGTCTCAAATACAGCGTGCCTTCTTTCTTTGCCCAAATAGCATTGCTCTGTTTTTACACTACTTTTTATTGAGAGGTAATGACAACCCCTCTTTTCATTCTTCCACTGTCCTCACTCATGTTCCTCTAACCTCACCTCTGCTCCTCTCTGCCCATTGGCCCCGCCCATCTCATCATCTGCTCACTCCTCTCACCTGTGCACACAGCTGCATCTCATCTACAATGAAGCCAGTATATAAGTCTCTCCTGTTCACTCACTCTTTGCCAGGTTGTCCTTTGTTCCCCCATGCGAGATGCTGCTGCATGGCAGAACATATTTATTGGACTGATTAACTTTTTGTCGACCGAGTCTCCAGATCAAGCCAGAACTCTCAGTGTAGTTATGAACTCAGCCACTTTCACAGAATCAGAATCAGCCTATTTACCATTAAAAATAAAGAAAGAATCAAAGGATTTCTGTTTAAAGAAGAAATAAAGAAATGTGTGCATGCTTTTGTTTTTCGCAGGTTTGATTATCATGGCTGTGTCTTCACAGGTCCAGCAGCAGCTCATACAGAACGCTGCTGTCAGATTCCTCACCAACACACACATCACACCAGTCATCAGATCTGTACACCGGCATCCTGTGAGTGAAACGATAGACTTTTAAAATCCTGCTCCCTTTAGTAGCACTTAATAGTCTTGGCCCAAAATACCTATCAGCTACCTGCTAGTCCCTTACAAGGCATCCAGACCCCTCAGATACTCCAGGACAGGTTTCCTTTCTGTTCCCAGAATGTTAACCAATCAGGGCGAGGCTTATTTTAATTTCAAAGGCCATGACCTGTGGAACAGTCTGCCTCGTTGTTATCCTGGAAATCACGCTTGCCGTCAGTCCCTGACTATAAGTTCTACGTCTGAGATGTTGGTTTGTTCGTCTTTCCCGTTGGCTGCTTGATGTTTCTCTGAAGAAAAAAAAACACTGGAGACTGACTTCCTGGTTATTTACTTGTGGATCTCTGCAGTGGCTCAGATTCTCTTCCATCTTGCCACATTTGTGTTAACGATCTGTGACTTCTTTCCTGCGGTCTCCAAAACCTTTGCCTGGCCCTGATTTACCTTCTGCTCCCTCTTCACCGACTTAACAGCTTCACCTACGTGAGCACCTGGATTTGAACCCCTCCTTACAGCTTCCTAACAGACCTGTTGCCCTGTTACAAACATTTACAGGAGTGTGTGTGTGTTTGTGTTACCGCAGCTTTCAACAGTTATCGTTCAGCCTCGTCATCAAACTGTACTGTAATAATCTCAGTCTTTCTTCCTCTACCTGCTCAATTTGAGTTTTTTACAAACAATTCCTGCTCTCAACTGTGCAAATATAACAAGATGCAGTATTTCTTTTTTCTGGAAGCACCTCGTCAGTCATGCTTTTTTGTTTCTGTCATCGTGTCTCATACTACGTCTATTTAAATATCTAATGTACATGTACAACAGCACATCCATCCATCCATTTTCTTCCGTTTATCCGAGGTTTGGTCGCAGTGGAAGCAGGTAAAGTATGTCAACCTAGACCTCGCTCTCCCCAGCAACGTGTTCCTGCTCCTCCTGGGGGGTTCAGAGGCGTTCCCAGGCCAGACGAGATATAAAGACCCTCCAGCGAGCTCCGGGTCTACCCTGACACAGTAAACAGTAAAATAAGTATTTTACACTCTGACACAAAGATGTTTTGGGAATTTGGGGGATTTATTGATAATATATTATCAAGTAGAAAACAGTTATAGTTCAAGAAAAAGTCGACAGAACACAAGTTAGTAGGAGGGATCATGTGACTGTTGATGTCTGATAACAAGCAGCTACACTAGTCCACTACTGTGCCTGATCAGAATCTGCACTGAGGTTTATTTCCCTTTGAGAGGAGCTAAATCTGCTTCATGTTTTTGTATCATCACTAAGCGAGTACAGAACACCCTAAAAGACACCTACACACATGAATTAAACACCAGAGCTATAGTGTGTTTACATAGCAGGACAGACAGTCTAAGCTTTTTTTAATTTTTTTTTTATCGACAGCTAACATGTAAACTTTCACTTCAGGCTTTCATTTTGTCCGAGCTCTCCCCTTCTGTGCTCTCTCCTCCTCTGCCGCCAAAGCGCCGGCTCAGCTCTGATGTCACCACGGAGCAGCAGGATTTCTGAAAAGAAAAAAATGAAATACATCAGAAAGTATCAGGACACAGATTTTAAACTTTGGGCGTGGCAGCAGATACGCTAACACTGAAGTAAAACAGATACATGTATCGTCTTACTTTGCCATCCTTGGCCTGGTTTCGGGCTTTCGACAGGAGCTCCAGCAGAGCCAGAAGGAGTCCCACTCCCAGTCCCAGGCCCAGCAGGAGGAAGAGGCCCTGCAGGTTGTTGGAGTGCAGGGCCTCTGAGGCGGGGGTCCTGACTGCGCCTACACAGCTGCTGGCCCACCACTTGTCCCTCAGGTACGTCAGCTCTCCGGACTCGCTGAGCTTCAGGATGGCCAAGGTCAAGTTTTTAACCAGAGGGGAACCTGGTGGAGCAAAGAACCGGGGTGTGATGGAACTTATCATTGTAAACAAGACAACATGACTTCCTGTTCAAACACATCCTGAATTCTCTGGCAACAAAACTCCTGACAGATCATCACAACTCACCCAGAGGTGCAGCGATGGAGTACGCCCTCATGGCGATGACTTCCTGTGAGCGGGTCAGTGTGCAGTAACGAGCCACAGCCAGGTCCAGAGACACCGCCTCCCCGATGAAGGCAAAGTTCCCCTCCTGAGTCCGGCGGACCCCCTCCTCCATGCTGGCCGCGAAGCTCTTCTTACGTTCCATGTTCTGGTAGATCCGCCGGTGCACCGGGTTGTTGGAAGACTGTTGAAAGCAAACTATTTTAAGTTCCAGTCCATTCATGAACTGATCTCAGACTTTACGAGGCAGCGGAGATGACTGAAAGCTTTGTGTCAGAAGTTTGAACGTGCCTTAAAGAAGCCCATGGTGGACCCCCCCTCCACTGTGCCGTATTCGATCACATCCTGGTTGGCCAGGTCCTCAAAGCTCTTGATGGAGACATGCTTCTGCTTTGAGTGCAGCATGGAGTTCAGGTTGCCGAAGTAGCAGGCCAGCAGCAGTACAGCAAACAGCCACCAGATGGCGCTGACGAGTCGTCCTGACAGAGCTTTGGGGTGAGGACCGGCACCTGAGAGGAGCCAGACAAATGTGAAGGTTTAATTGAAAAGCACAGTATTTAAAAGAAAAGGAGGAGGGCAGTGTGTTTGTGCTCTGCGTGCGGCTCGGTTCAGAGCACGCCGTTGTGTCACCTTGCAGAGTCAGAGCTCCTGTGATGTACCAGAAGCTGTGCAGCAGAGTGAAGCTGTGCTGCTCTGAGTCCGTCTCTGACCATTCACAGGGACTGATCCTGCACAGAAACAACATCAGAACAACATCCACCAAAGTGACAGAGAAAACAGATATTACCGTCTTTTAGGGCTTTTAAGTGTTTAAACTCAAAGTGATGTGCAAAGGACCAACCAGGCCGACCCAATTTCATTTTATTTATCTATACCACTTTCTCCTGTTTGGGAGGAAGCCGGAGTACCAACATGCAGACTCCACACAGAGAGGAGACTGTCAGATGAGGATTCAAACCAGGAACCTCCAGCGCTGACCACAGCACCACCAGGCATGCTTCATTTATATATTTCACACACACACAAATATGTATGTATAAAATACAGCCATACTTGACTGTCATTAATTATAAAATAATCACATTATCACAGACGTTCTGAGAACTCATCAAACTCCGTCTTGTGTTTTTCTATCAAACGATCCTGAACCCTCTGAGACATTATTGAGGTGTCTTCGGCCCTGTTCCTACCACTCTGTAAAAATGACGAGCATTCTGAGAGTTTTGTGAGGAACACGTTGATATTTGCACTTACCTGCCAACCAGGAAAATGCAGACCCCCGTGAGCAGAAAGGCGATGAGCACACCGAACCACATGTCAGTGGAGAAAGGAGACAGCAGACTGAAGCTGCTCTCCTCAGAGGCCGCGTCGCTGCGCAGGATGAAGCCGATCCCCGTCTGCATGAAGGGCGTGGTCATGTCCACAAACTGCTCTCTGGTCGCTGTGAGGGTCAGCGGGGCCACGGCCAGGTCCGCGTCCTGATGGAGGGAACACAAACACAAAGGAGAAAACATGTTTTAAGGTTCATATCACTTATGTTTGACAGAAATCATCAGATGTGTTCCTTTTAGATTTCTTTGTATTTCAGCATTTGCTTTGTAAACAATAATAATGTAAATAGATAAGGGAAGTACGGAAGCCCAGAGATGCCATTCAGAAAGAAAATCTGTTATTTGTCATTGTTTACTTGTTTATTCACCTTAAAGGTCACATATGATGCTAAATCCACTTCCCTATGTTCCTCTAACTCTAATATGTGTCTCTAGTCTGTCTACAAACCCCCAATCATGAGTAAAGTCCATCCTCTCCGTCTTCTGCCTGCTCCACTTTTCTGAAAATGTGTGCTCAAACAGGCCGTTTGGAGATTTACCCTTCATGACATCACAAAGGGCAGTAGCCCCTCCCCCAGGTGGGTGACACCCCCACAGCTAGGTGTTTGTTCTGCCCTCTGAGTCTGCCTTCTCACCGTAAACAATAGGGTATGGCGCCAGAAAGACCGAGTACACCCAGAGAGGGGGCGTGGACACAGCTCATTTACATATTTAAAGGTACAGACACAGAAACAGCCTATTCTGAGTAGGGCTGAAATAGAGGGGTTTATAGGCATGATCAAACACAGGATCAGAGTGGGTTTAGAACTGTACAGCTGCATGGCAACTTACCCCCCTGATGACCTCTCCGATCATGCCGTTCCAGTTCCCGCTGGGGTCTATGGCTCCGTAGCGGTTGTCCTTCACCAGATGGGTTTTGTACCTGAAGCCCAGTTTCTTGGAGAGCTCAGAGATCAGGTCGATACAGTAACCCTCCAGCCCGGAGCCTTTACTCATCGCGTATGGATCCTCCTGTGGAAGACAGAAGAACAACTTTAACAATGGAGGGTCAGAGGTCACTGAAGCAGCAAAGGTGATAAAAACACTTTGAAGATGAAGAGGTTGTGTATTTTAGAAAAGATCAAATGGATTCAGTAATCAACAGATGCATCTGGGTGGAATATTTTACATTAAATCTTAATAACTGAACTATGCTTGAATTTAAATGTGGAAAAAGGTTTAAAAAACTTGACGGACTGTAGAGCACAGAGTTCACAGGATGGACAGCCTCATAGTCATTTGTAGAACTGTAGAAATGACAGATAGCTCTCTGAGTTAAAAGATGTTTTGTTGTTCTTAAAGGTCCAATCAGTGAGACCTGTAGTGAGTGAGATGATAAAGGTACCTTACTATATGATCAGACATTAAGGAAACATGCTATGTTGAAGTGCTGGCTTCTCTGACAACAATGCAGCAGCCAGTAATGTCCTCCTTCTAACTTTAGATTCTGGTCCTGAATGATCTGGATTTGTTTGGACCAGAGAAGGTAGGCGGTTTTAAGACCCCCCACACGGCCGTTTTGGTTTCCCTCGGTTTGCTAGGTTTGATATGACGACAAACCAACAGGTGTTGCTGTTGTACTAGAAGGTTGATTCTCTAAATGACTAACCATCTCGTCTGATCACTAGACTTTCTGTTTTTGTTTTTTTTTACCTTTAAGACTTTCTTTAGTTCTGTAAAAGTTCTTAGAAATGGTCAGAAATGATGGCTGATTAAAAAACGAGACCTTTTCTTCTTCACAAAGACTTGATTGAGCCATAATGACAGCTTCACAGCTGTTGGACGCCGCCGCCACCCTGGCCTTCTACACTAAAGACAGACAGAGAAAGAATACCTTTATGGTGGTGATGGATAACTCCTTGGCATCTGGAATGGAAAAAAAAAAACAAGCACAATAAATTCTGGATGTTGTAACTCAGTGAGTTAACATAATCAAGCATGAATATCAGCACAGATGAGAGAGGATTTGGTCTGAGCCAGTTCTTTGGCTGATTAGTGGTTTGGTTTGATGTCTGCAGACTTATGTGCAGAGCGCCCCTGCTGAAACCTAATGAAGTATTTTGTTTCTTTCAGTCCCTTCATGTGTTTTTCTCTCAGCCGCCGCAGTAAATAAGCCAAACAGCCAGCGGAGGACAAAGGCAGCGTTGTTGTCGCCTGTTTTTCAGGAGACTTGGAGAAAAGAGTCTTAGGTTCAAACTGGGCCCCTGTTGAGGGGATCAAAGCAGGGACCATCTATAAAAGATGTTTTTCACTCAAAAGCTAACCTCCTGGTTCTTATAAATGTGCCAAAAATGGCAGTTCCTCCAGTGTCCACTAGAGTCTGTCTCCTGCAGTGAGTCAGTCCCCATAGAGCCCCATGTTAAAATAAACATGTTTACAGCCTGGTACAAAAACAGTTTGGGTCTCTTTATGACAACTGTACTGTCTGAATGTTTATACTACTCACCTGTTTACATCATATTAAGGCTTAAAGTGATGTAGAATTAGGGGGCGTGGCCTCTTCGAGTGACAGGAGTGAAAAGTAAACAACAGTGATCAGCTGCAATCACACACAGATTTATCAGTCATTAACCAGTTTATTTGAAAGCTAATGAATTAGCCACATAGCTTGGTGTTTGCTAACACCTCATCTCCCTAGCTCCACCCTCTCCTCCATATATGGTCACTTCTGGCTCTAGAACAACCAACATGGCAGCGGCCAACATTTGAAACTCATAGCTTCCAAAAGGCAGTTGCTAAACCAATGGGTGACATCATATTGGCTACGTCCAATATTTAAACAGTCTTTGGTTTCACCATTATCCTTCAATCCTCTGTCCATCAAGTAGCCAAAGCAGGGGATGACCCCCCTCCCACCCCCCACCCACTCCCACACATTACCCCTGACATCCAGAGTTGTTTTCTTTTTGGTATAACTGTGACCAATGGCATTCCCAGCATGTCCAGCAGGCCCTAACATGCCCTGCCAGGGTCGCTCAGAGAAAGGAGGGGGGGGCAGAGCGGAGGTGCCAGGGGTGCAAGTTCATTATAACTGCATTTGTTGACAAAAGCAGGCCCCGGTGGGGTCATATAAAGCCCATGACATCCCATCAGCCCCCTCCAGAGAGGATGGCAGGACCTACGATGTGCGGAGATGCCTGTCAGTTCACGGCCCCCTCCCCCACCCCTCAACGATTAATTGATTTATCACAGTGCTTTCTGGACCGCAGCACGGCAGCAGCCCCTCCACTGGTGAGAAATGGGACGCTGCCACAGAGGACGACGCCCCCTCTGTGCTTTGTAAGGACTCCAGTTGTCCAGCAGGGCCGGCGGAGGGAGACAGTCTAATGTGACCAATGATTTGGGAGCATGACCCCGGTCTCATGGGTCAGCCAGAGCCCACAGAGCTTTGACTCTGCAGACAGCCAGCAGGGACAGGCCTGCCCCGGAGGAAGGGATCATCCCATCGGCCGAATGATAACTGAGAGACTGAAGAAGACATTTAATTTGGGATCTGCCTACTTAATCGCATCTTGAAAGCAATCAGTAACTGTGTCAGTTGAAGGCTGAAATAAATCTGTCCAATCATCTTACAGGTATTGGAGGATTTACCTGCCTGTCTACCAGCGTGCTCTCTGCACATGCACTCATTTCAAATAAGCTGACCCTTCAAAAGCAGCCCGGTAGACAATCAGGTTTTGAGATTTTAATCATTTTGAACTTGATTCAATCGACAATTAATGACATTTTGGAGCTGTAAGCTTTGCTCTGCTAAATTCTGCAATAATTAACGTAATCAAAGTCTTAATTGTGGACATTGGCTTCTTCACATTCTGAAGGACTGTGGTCTTAAAGGTACAGTGTTTAATAACATCTACAGGTCGCTCTGTGTCTGACAACCACGTTACACTTAGTTACGGCAGTTATGGAGTAATCAGCGACAGTAAACTGCAGTTTGAAAGTATGGAGGTGAAACATTCACAACCCAAACAAGAGCACATGCAGAGTGTGCTCAGGTAGGCAGGGAGAGAGGGGAGGAGCTATGCAGGGACATGTTATTGGACAGATTTGGACACGACATAAACTCTGTAGAGAACGCTGCTTCCTGAACCCCGGTACCAGACAGATACAGAGCAGTGCAGCATTGTCCATTAGAACATAAATCCAACATTCTGAACGATTAAACCACGCTGCAGGAAAGCTGCTAAGACTGGTGTGAAGTCATAATCACGCTTCTGTGCAGACTGAAATCCCTCAGATTATCAGAGTGATGTTGGCATTGTGTAAAACACAACCAAGAGGATAGAAGAAGCCGCAGAAACAAAAAGGTTCCAGTGATGCATTTCAGGTCAAATTAAAGTAATCAATAAAAGCATGAAAAAAACGACTTCTCAAAGTGAGTGACACTTCAGTTCAGGTCAGAAGGGTTTATTTAGTGTTTTACCTTTTTGTGACATTAAACTTTGCACAGTATAAGAATTCAGATTTGCAAAGATTGATTTGAGTCCAACCGACAGACTTGTGTTACAGCAGGTCATCTACTTTTACCTGTCAGTCATCTTATTACAGATACACACAGGGTGCATACAGGACAATATGCAAAGGAAACATTGTTCTTTGGTTTAAGGGACAAGTCTGAAATCACAGAGATGATTTTTTTTCCCCATCACAGCAGCTCTTCTTTGCAGAAGTTTGCAGAACTGAAACTCAAAGATGAACCTTTTTTGGCCTTTAAAATAAATACGAGATGACAGTGTTTATCTCCGATATAGACAGAGCCGAGGGAGGCGAGGTCGAGTCAAAATGTGCATTTCATGTTTAAACAGTTCAGCAGGTAATTAATAAAGGGTTTGTTCTGCAACAAAAAAAACAAGAATCCTGCTTGAAAAACTGAATTGAATCCACATAAAGCCCCATGTGATGCAGAGTTTCAGCCTTACCTGCAGCGAGCCATGCAGTCAGAGCGGCCACGCAGAACACCAGAGACAAGCTGCTTCTCATGTTGACACAAACCTGAGAAATGATGGATGAATACTTTTCTTTAAACATGATTATTTAAATGATACTTGATTAAATATGTGACACACTTTGATGGAGAACAAAAGCGTCCTTACCTCAGCTTCTTCAGCTGCAGCGTGGATGAAAAACCTCGACACCAGAAACTTGTGGAAGAAAATCACTACAAGTGTGCAGACTGAAGTGAGGGACGGGTTGTGTGCAGAACAATGTAGTGGGGTTTATATGGGGGAGCACATGGGGGGGAGGAGATATGAACCTCAAACGAGACTGAACTTGTGATCGTCGGGCAGAGGTTTTAGATAGAAGATAATAAATGATTACAGTCAGATTTATTCCCAGGAAAGATTATTGCAACATCTTCAAGTTCAGGCACGTTTGAAAGATTTAGATTTTTTCCTCCTCCCTGCGGTCCATCGTATAACAAGAAATGATATAATCTTCATGAACAAAGCATCATTTATTGTGCTACGTTTTTGGGGTCAGTTGGTGTGTTTCAGGACCTGACAGTTGCTGCACTTGTTTTTGTAAGATTACATAAGAGGATCTTACAGGGAGGGAGTTACAGGGGTGGGGTTTGGGTTGGGGGGAGTGGGAGTGTAATGAGCTTACAGTTGGATGGATCGGAGGTCCAGGGGAGTATGGGGGAAGAAGCTTTGTTCCGGAGTGCATTTGTAATCCTGAGGGACTCCTTAAAATATGTCAGAGAGCGTAATGTAAAGACAAAACATCAGATTGTTTCAGCTGTTCTTAACAGTCGGAGCTCACGGGGGCAATTACAGAAAACAGCCAAAACAAGCGATGTTCCTCTTCCTTGGATTGAAGAACATCAATAAGAAATTATTTCTTATCTACGTTGATTTAAATCTGGAAGTTAGATCTAGTTTTGGTTATTTTCCTGCAAAAAGTCCCTTCAGGTTTCACCGTCAGTCTACCAACCCTGCCCTGGTTTATCTGCACAAACCCTTCAAAAACAAGCAGCGATTTCATCTAGGAAGGAGGGGCCGCATTCACTCTGTGAGACAAAAACATTCTCTCAGGCCTGAAGTGCTGGACGGGGCCTGGAGGTTGCAGATGAGAGGCCAAGCCGTGCCAAACTGTCCGGATAAATACGGCTTCAAGAGGGACTCGGGGGCTTCTCTCAGAATCCTAATGAAGTCGTCTTTTGTGTTTGTGTACCGGCTGGAGAGGAGTCTGTGGCGCTAAAATGAGCATGTCGCGCTTCACAAAGTCTCACAGAGTCGAGGAAGAGGCCCGGCAGTGTGTGACGGAGCGCCAGAGGTGGCCGTAAGAAAGCCCAGGCTCGGACTGACGAATCAGACGAGTCCAGAGAGAACACACTGGGATGTTTTTGTTTTTCTCAGATTAAAGGGTTAAAGTCAAACCTGTCTGGGATCTTTACCAAAGCTGTCATAAAAAACAGGTTTTGTAAATCTGGCTTGTGTGCTGATTTTACACCGAAGTCACTCTGCAAAGGCTCTCATGCAGCTGCTCTAAAAGAACAAGACAGGACAAAGGAACATTATCAAAGCAAGTCAAACTAATGCATGAAGTTCATACCACTGTCTGCTTTGCTGGAATGCTTACACATATGCAAAAGACAGCTCAAGGTTTGACTTTCAGGGTTCAATAAAATGTTTTAGCTCCAAAGATCGACCTCCATTTAAACCTCTTGAGCTGTTTTCACACATGCACTCCTGAAAATTTCTCAAGGAATTTCTCCTAATATTCTCCTGACCTGGTTGTTCACACATGCACCTCACAGAGGGAAACTATCCCTGTCAGACAGGAGGGGGGGGCGGACGGTCTCCTGAAGTCCTCTATACGAGGCTATAATGAGAGTATTTGTCTTTTTATCAATGCTACGTGTAGTTAAAGAGAATCTCAGTGTGAATTAAAGAGTGGAGAAGAACATACTGGAGAACAGGAAACATGCAGCAGCAGGTTCATTAGAGCACAGAGATGGTAGAGGTGGCGTGCAGATAGTCTATGGTTGTGCAGCGATCACAGGGAATAAAGGTCACCACCCCCTCCCACTGGCTCTAGGTGAATTCTCCTGATCGGGTTCACAGATGCAGCTCACCCCGAAAAGTTTTATGCAAGTGTAAAAGGTGTTTATAATGTTTGTTGTTGTTCTCGTCTTTGGATTTAAAATATTGAATTCTTGAAATAAAGCTGGAGAAGAAGCTGCAAAGAGCGCTGATGGTTTGGCAGATTACGGGTGCTCTGCTGGACAAACTTGAATGTTTTCTGCAGAGTTTCTTAAGTTAGTTCACTGGAAACATTTGTGCAGACGTCCATATTCATCAGTGAGAGGCTGATGCTAAAGTTTTGTTTTATTCTCTCCTCTGTTGGTATAAGGAAGTGTTGTTTGGCAGGATTGATCAGTATTATAATGTTGTTAGAGTAAGCTGATACCAACAGAACTTCACTGGCTCCCCTACAGGTATGAATGAATCATTCACTAATGCTGCTTAGTGTTGTTCCCCGTGTGTGAGAGCTGTTTGGAAGGGGGTTCAAATTTTGCAAAGATCTTTGTTTTCAGGGAACGATTGAATACTTGTACACATTTTCATGGAATAAATACAAAAAACCTGCATAAGTATGACTTTATTTTACTCCAACGTTCTTAGAAAGTCTAAATGAAAGCCTAACAGAAGAAGAACCTGGGTGGTAAGCGACCTTGAAAAGATGTTTTTCTCTCCTTTAATGACTGGGTGAGCTCGTCGTCTCGTCAACTCTTTGTCCTGGAACATTCTCTGTTCCTGCAGGGGGTCTGGTTTTTTTTTTTCTCCAAAAAGGTTGGGAGAGGTGACGGCTGGTAAACACAGACCCAAGCAGAGTCCATAATTAGAGTCCGAGCGGAGTCTGCCAAAACCAAGGCCAAGAGGCCTTTACATGTCAGCTTGTGTGAGGCTCACTTTAACTGGCCCTCTTTGTCTCAGTGCTCACACGGCTGCTGACAGATTAAGTGTTCAAGAGAAGAAATGAGCTGTGAAACGAGCAATAATATTCATTTGAGATTTATTCAGGTCATAATTACACAGTTTGAATTAAATATTGCCCCCAAAAAATGTTGCACAAACAAACTGGCATGGCAGTGCAAACATGACAGCAGGCCGACGAGTAAACGTGCTTCGGTACGGATCATCTCCATCTTGTGTTTGTACCACTGACCAATGAGAACACGGAGTTTCAGACGTGATCATCAGAAGTTTGGACTATTAACAAATCATGTAAAAAGTTTTTTAGTAACAAAGCACAGCGTCAGGACAAACATTACAGTGCATCATAGACATGCAGTGGACTAAAAAAGACTAAAGTCAGCATGAAGAGGAGCTCAGTGCTGTGACATGCCACAGAGCAGAATGTTGGCAGTTTGGTCCAATTACAACATAAACACTACACATGGAGTACTAAGAATGAGGATCTTTTGTCCTGCATGTGGAAATATTCCTTTTTAATTCTTCAGCGAGGACACGAGAAGCCGTAGCTTGAAGCAACAAACTGTACATTATGGTTGATGTGATCGCATGCCATCTTTTTCAAAGTATTGCTCGTGGATGGATCCGCTGATTATAAAGCATCTCATTGTTATAACTCAGATAAAAGAATTTAAAAAAAGAAATGGGTCATTTAAAATTGTGCTCTCTAAGTTGCGATCGATGCTACCGTGTGCTCAAGTCAAGTAAAAAAAAAAAAAAGACTTTGACATGAGAGTGAAGGAGAGTCAACGTAAACATCTATTTAAAAGCTCCAGGGTCGACTAAATACATTCTGGCAGTTATCTAAGGTTATGTGCAGACAGATGACGGAGCTTCAGGAGTGCTCAGGTTAAAAAAGAAGGGATGTGACGATGTGGAAACACTCGGCTGTTAGAACCAGTTCTCAGAGATTTTCTGCTGGATTTGCAACATTTTCTAAAAAAAGAAAAAAAAAACATGTGACTGTATTCCAAAACAAGTTTCTCGCTGTGTCTCTCACGCTCAGTTCCAAGTCAGCCAGTTCTTAGAGTTTGAGCATGAAAAAGACTTCACTGTTTTCAGGGTCTGGGGAGGAATGGGACTGTCTCGGGGAGGGGGCGTCGTGGGGGGCGAGCTGACTCAGCAGGTCCTGGCTGCTGCAGGGACTCCGGGCCACGCAGCACGCCCCTTCAGGGTTCCCCCGCTCCTCGATGGGGCTGCCAACACTCCCACTACCAGAGAGGCTAAAGCTAGCACTCCTGCCCTGGACCAGGCCCTGGAGCCTCTGCCTCTCCTGGGCCTTCTTAGCCCTGTTGGCGATGTAGCGCACCCGGCTCTGGCTCCTGGAGGAAGTCCTCCTCACCAGGGTCTCCTCCTCCGGCTCCTCCTGGGGCTCTGCAGCTCGGGTTTTGTTGAAGTCGCTGGCCGTCAAGGGCTCCACATCGGTCAGCCGCCGTAGTTGTTCTGTGAGGTCGCTGGGCGGCCGTGGTTTCCGCGGGCTGCCCCTGCGGAGCTGGTCTCTGGCGGGCCTGACGATGAAGCTGCGGCTGATGCTGCGGTACTTGCTGTCAAAGTTACAGGAGATGTCGTCGGAGGTCAGGTCACCGAGGCTCTTGGACATGGAGGCTGCAGATGTTTGAACTGCAGCTGCTGCGGTGGACGGTCTGCTGGACGCTGACTGCTTCAGCCCCTCCATGTAGAGCCGGCTCCAGGTGTGCCTCCTCTGAGTCAGTCTCCCGGGGGAGTCCAAAGAAGCCTCCTGCGGGGGCTGCAGGGGGCGGGGCTTCAGCTCATCCTCATCACACTCACTTTGTTGAAGGTTGGGGTTGGACTTGCTCTTGCTGACTCGCAGGGTGTCGTAGGAGACCAACGCTGAGTGACGACAGTTGACCCAGGGGGGGTCGAAGGCGCCGCTGGCGGCGGCGGGCAGGCTCTTCCTGGCCAGGTTAGGCAGGGACAGGTCGATGACTGTGTCACTGGAGGAGATACTGGAGGACGAGGACATGCTGTCTCTGTGGCTGTCCGGCTCTAACTTGCTCCACAGGCGGTCGTTCATGGTAGCGTCCATGCAGACCTCTGGTACTGCTGACTGGACCTGATGGTCTGATGCTACAGCGACCAGAACTTGACCCTCGCTCTTTGTTCTTCTTACTGGTATGTGTGTTGGCAGGTTGCTGAAAAGCGCTCTCCTGGCCTGGGCTGTCTTTGCTGCTGCAGCCGGAGGCTCTGTTCTGCTGCTGGACTTTAACTCTGCTGGATCATTTTTCTTCTCTGTCAGAGCTTCTCGGTCCTCGCTCTGGTTTTGGGTGTGCTCCATCAGTGAGGGGGGGCTTCTGTTGGCCTGGGCTTCTTGACTGCACTGTGATGGAACAGTTTTCTCGGTGGGGTTCTTGAGGGGGGAATCTGTTGTTCTAGAAAGGATAGACGGTTCCTTAAAGTCTCTGATCACCTTGTCTGCCACCCCGTTGGAAGGGAGGGCCAACGGGGAGTCTGATTTTATTGCTGAGGATGACGAGGACGGTGGTGAAGATGAGGAGTGATGGGGAGACAAGCTTTCTTCTGGAGTGGAGACAGAGCGGATGAATCGTGGCTTTCTGGCCTCTTCAGAGTTTAGTGCAAGAAATGGAGGAGAGGGAGCTGGTTCCTGCACTGAGGAAGAGTCTGTGGGGAGAGGGACGACAAAGACATTTATCATCAATGCAGTCTGAGCTCATCTGATCTGCTTGCTCTATATAAGTGCGCCATGATACCAGGATTTAGCCTCCTTTCTTTTTCTAAAGAAGGTTAATTACTTGCTCCTGTGGCCCTTAAATATATGTTTGTAATGCTACAGCTGATTCATTTTATGCATGTGCTTTACAATGTTTGCATTTTGCAGTTTCTTTTTGGAGCTCAGGTTTAGCAACGTTATACACATGTATTTAAATATGGACGAGCAGAATAGATCTCCTTTAAATAACACTAACAGTACATTGGTTTAACCATGGAGAAAACAACATTTTAAAGGCCAGTGATTGTGACAAATTGTAAATATCTACGTCGTGCATGGTGCTCTCTTTACTTTAACAAATGCATTTTTTTTAATGTGAAAATGAAGCAGAATATGTTTTTCAGACTCCCCCCCAGCGGTGAGACAGATATGGACCATGAGAGAAGCAGGTGGGTGAGACAGAGAGATGGTGAAAGTCTGACAGGATGAAGTTTAAGGATTGCATGCAGTCAGCGGTTTTACCTGGCTCTGGTCATCCCCTCAATTCTGCACTAGGAACAGAGAAGGCGTGCAAAAAGGGACAGAGAGGAAAAAAGGAGTTTAGCAAAACCGGGAAGAAAGAGGGAGAACCGGGGCGAGGACAAAGCTTAAAAGGACAGAGAAGCATCTTAAGATTTGACATGAGAACAAACATCAGAGCATTCATTTTTACACTGAAAGGAAAGAAAAGACAGTTACCTTAAACATTAGGGAGAAAGCATCTTATGACATAACAGATCAACTCCCCACACATGCACAGTTAAACTCCTGAGAACATCACATGATATACTGAGGAGGGCTGACAGGGGAGTGGAGCTGGACTCCCCTCAAATCATGTGAAGGAGGAAGAGGTCTTCAGCTGGACGTCAGAGCCTTGTGACTCCCCTCGTTCAGTCAACTTTTGAATGTCAATTTGTCAAGATTGTTTAAGACTCATTGCTTCATTTGAATGTTTCTGAGTTTACAGGAAACTTTGTGAACTCTCATAACTCAGTGTAATGTACTTCACATCATGCTAGAGGTTTCCAGCTCTGAGTTTAGGGTTCTATGTTTCTTGAGATAATCTTCATCCAAATAACACATTTAAGCTACAAGTAGTGCTGTCCTCTTTAGGTTGGAACTTACCACTTCTTTCGTCTGTGTAGCACGGGGGGGTGGTATCGGGTGCAGGTGTTTTACGGCACAGAGAAGAAAGTTAAAATCAGTTCATTGAAAAGTGAAGAGTTGAAATGTTTGGATGAAAGCTAGAAAATCTAGAACGATACTCTAGTGGGTGACAACGCAAAGAAGCTTATTATGGTGGACGTTTTTTCAGCAAACTACCGGGGACACAGGATGACGAGGTGGGTTTCATTTAGGAGGGGGGAGGGATTCTGAGGCTACCAAACGCTCCTGGTCTGGAGGCTAACAGGGAGTCTACAGTGAAGGAGTCCCACTACAGCTACTACGGGTTCACTGCTGATTCAGCATCTAATCCTTCTTACCGGAGAAGAACATGGGGGACTTATGGCGCAACTCTTCCATTTTCTGGGCGAACAGGGCGTTCATCTCCCGCTGCAGGGTGCCCACCGCCCTCTTACGGCTGTCGAGGACAGAGCGGGGAGGCAGCATAGGAGGAGACTCCAAGCTGCTCAGACTGCAGAAGCTGTCACAGCTGCTGCTGTCACTGAGCGACAGACCGTCGGTGCTGTTAGTGAGCAGGGCGAGCCCCGAGCCACAAACGGAGCCGTAGTTGGGGGGCGTGGCCTGCTGCCAGCGGAGGTTGCTCCTGCAGTCTGGTGTGAGGCCGGGCGCTGGTGTGACGGTGTTTGTGGAGCGTCTGCGGGGAACGCTGCAGGAGCGGCTGTTCCTCTGTGAGCTGTCGGGCTGAGGGCGCATGTGCTGGGCTCCCAGAGTTTGTCTGGCTCTGGTTCTTTGGAAGGGGACCGGTCTGAGGAGAGCCTGGGGCGAATACTCAAACTGGGTTTCAAAGCATGACATGGGTAGCGGAGGAGTCTGCTGAGACTCGGACTGGACGGTGAGGGGCTGCGGCTGGGCGACAGACTCGGGCTTAACTTGTTTTTTTGCAGATGAGGAGCGGCTACTTCTCTCCTGTTTCTCCCCTTCTGACATTTTGGACTTACATGCCGGGTTTTCTTTAACCTGGCACTTCCTCTCCGCCTCTGGACTCTCCTTGGTGCCGAGCACACATGTAATGCAGTTGGAGGACATCCCCACCTTGCCTGAGCTGTTCAGTGCGACGCGGGCGAACACGCCGGGCTTCATGTCAAGCGGGTCATGAAATCTGAGGCGACTGGCCCGTTTCAGAGGCTCGCTCATGGGCCGTCGCTGAGCAAAAAGAGGGCTCTTACCTTTACCCTCCTCAGGGTGAAAAGCCCCATTGGTGTCAGGACGGTCCCAGGGGCCCTTGGCTTGATGCGATGCCAGCGAGTCCCTGCTGCGGTGTTGTGGTGTTGTGGTCTGGTGAGAGGCGGCAGCAGAGGCCTTGTCCCGGTCCTCAGACTCTCGCTCCTCACTCGCGCCCTCTGAGCTGTAGTCTTTGGTGTCGATTTCTGGGAAGCCCTTCTTGATTTTGGGCTGGCCTTTGGTGGGTGCACTGGCAGTGCGGCGCAGGAGGTGGGCGCCGAACGGGTGCTTACGGCTGTGCTGTGCAGCAGCATGGCTGTCTAGGGAAGCCTGCTTTGGGTTTCTGTGAAACAGCCCTTTTATGCCGCTGACCGCTCTGGCCTGAAACAAACAGAACATCATCGTCAAACACACAACCAACCATTACAAACCAGACGATTAGGTCATGTTAGGGTGACATGAAAACAATGTTTGTCATAATGCAGGTAGCATAGATTCACGCTGCATTAATGGAATATTATATGGGCAGTTTATGAATAGAGAGCATGCTTAAAAATTCAAGAAATCCATCAATATTCACTTGAATAAAATGTCCAGCAGTATCACATGGGAATGATCACTCTTAGACACGATCATTCAGTGATATTGCTGCTTTGGTGGAAGTACAAGTTAGCCTGTTAGACAGTTAGAGAGTCAACACATGTGTACAAAGCAGCTCTGCTCCCAGTGGGAAATGATTAGTGAGGGGAAGACATGCCTGGAGGTGTTCGAGCTTTACATACAGGGAACACCTTCTGAAGATGAACACAGTGATCACAATCACAGCTAGGAAAAAAAAAAATTCACTTCTTTTGCAGCAAAACAACAGAAAGAGTTATTTTAATTAACACTGCAGTCACAAAGAGACCTGTCATTTTTCCTTACAGGTTCATTTTTCTATAAGCAAACACTGCATTTAAATCATGAGGCTTTATCTCGTTGAATTTTTGATGATGTCTAAAAGAATCCACATTGCTTAAAAGAATGTTTCTGTCAATCCGATATAAAGATGTGAAGCTGGTGTTGAAACTGTAAACCTGACTGTCACACAAAAAAAGAAAAAACACTGTTTGGACATTTTCTGTGCGTTGCAGTGCTGCACGGTGAAGGTCAAAGGTCACAAAGACGGGGTCAGAAACGATGAGGGTGGAGAGGTGATGACGGTGTGTGTCACTATGAAGGACAATATGACAACGGAGCCTCAGTGGGACGAGGCATCACATGACACAAGCAGAAAACATCTGTCAATCAAACGTTTGAACACGGTGAGAGAAGAAGTAGATCCAAACAACGAGTGTTAACTCGTCTTTGAACAGGGAAAGAGAAAGTCAAAAGAAAAAGACAGAAAGAAAAGAAAAGACTGAGTAGAAAAAGAAAAACTACTGGATCACTCTGAAGTCATTAACGCACACACCACCTAGCCCACCGGCTCCTCTCTCCTTGCTTCCGTCCTTCCTTCCTCCCACACCTTGCCTCATTACACAGCTTTGTTTATTGTGTATTTTAGATAATATTTACCAGTAGTACAGAGACGCTGAAGTACATTAACAAGCTTACTGATGATGATGTGTATCACTACAATCACTGCAGCTGCAGAAAATAATTAAAACAACAGCATGAGAAGCTACGGCTTTAAAATGAGACGTACGGTCAGCGTGCTCTTTACTCGCTCGAGTGACTTTATGTAGTGAACAAGAAAAGAACGGGAATTAAACCTGGGCGGCCATAAGTATTCCTGCGCAGCCCGCCTTGTTAATCGTCTATGGATGGGAAACACTTTACTGTACTTTTTTTGGCCTTTGCATTTTTATGTGATCACAACAATGGAGTCATGCTCTAGAAAACATCACATTAAAAAAAACACATTTTCCATTTCAGACACGTCTACAATAAACCAAAAAATGTCAGGATAAAAAAAACAAACAAGAAAAGTATAAAAGACAAACTCAAAAAGTAAAACAGTGACCTGACAACAACGGCCAAGAAAGAAAAACCTGAGGTGGAAAAGAAACAAAATATTTCAAGAAGTGTGGGGGAGATGAGAAGAGGAGTAAATGTCCTGAGAGAGGAGGAACTGAATCCCCCTGCAGTGCAGTAAAAACTCCTGAGTTCAGAGGAAAACATGCTCTCAGCAGAAAGCAGCAGAGCAGAGGCACCGCAGCGTGCCGGACGTCCTGACTCGCTCTCTGTCTTCAGCGTCCCTCTCTGTGACTGAGCAGCTTTCTGACATTGGATCTACTTGGTTTGGGGGGGGGGGGGGGGGGGGGGGGGTGTCGATGAGGAAGCAGGCAGGTAAAGCCTTCATAACTCATGTGAGGCATGAGTTGGCCTTGTACTTTTTAATGCTTGCAGTTGGCTGACAAGAAGGGGGTGTTATTGGGGGGGGGGGGGGGGGGGGGGGGGTCACTCTGGTGATAAAAACGGTTGACCATGTGGCTCATGCATGATGCCGACTGGATCTCACTACACCTGAGTTTTGAGCGGCAGCTTCAGGGCTCCTAAAAATGTCCTGCCTCTAAATGGAGCGTTTGGAATAAGAGGGGTCCACTGAAAACACAAACAGACACAGGAAGAGAGCGAAGTCAGAGAGGAGGAGGGTGAAAGAGAGAGAATGAGCGGGCGAGAGAGAAATCACAACAGGAAGCAAACGGATACATGGCTATGAGAGAGGAAGTTCAAAGAAAGGACAACGTGAACAACAGAGCGCTCATTTACAACATGGCCGAAGACAGACGAGGGCATTAAAGCTCAAAGAAATTAAATGAAAGTCGAGTGGTGAAAGCAACGAGGGCGTCAATTATGAGACAAAAAAAAACATTACACACTACCCATGACTATAAGGTCACAGCGACGTCTCTGATTGGTGGAGCTCGCTGTTACCATGGCAATGGTAACAGCTAGCAGGCTAGCTAATAAGTTAACTAACAGTAAATGTGCTAATAACCTCGTTATGCTGAATGTAATTTATATATTCAATCAAAGCAAACTACTACATATTACAACACCTGTATTTAAACAGTATAAAAACAACAACAAGAGTTACATTTCAGAAGTGGGATTATTTGCAATGCATTGTGGGATGTGTAGTTCATTGACTCTGGACGATAAGTATGTACCGTATTTTCCGCACTATAAGGCGCACTTAAAAGCCTTTAATTTTTTCAAAAAACCACAGTGCACCTTATAATCCGGAGCGCCTTATATATGGATCAATTGGTTAATTGGTTGATCCATACTGGTTGTACACGGCGCTCAGCGACACTGACTCAGATAATGACGAGAGGGAGCCGGGCATGTTGGATGCCGTACTCGCCCAACTGTTCAATTCGGACACTGAAGAAGAAGAATTCGAGGGATTCGTGGACGGGGAATGAACTGAAAAAGTGAGCTTTACGTGTTATACGTAACTGAACAATGTTGAGTTATGCACTAACGTTTGAATTAGCGGTATCAGACTGTGTTTCTTTTACATGTTTACAACTGAACAAGGCTGGGAGATATTGTGAATATGCACATTAACGTTTGAACAACGTTGAGTTATTGTGAATGCACTAACGTTTGATTTAGTGGTATCAGACTGTTTCTTTTACTACGTGTTTACTGAATCAGGGAAAAGTTCCCCTCCACGTTTGGGAGAAGAGTGAACAGGGCGGGGCGATATTGTGAATATGCACATTAAAGTTTGAACAACGTTGAGTTATTGTGAATGCACTACGTATATTTATATTTATATATTCACAATATCTCCCAGCCTTGTTCAGTTGTAAACACGTTCTATTCTATACGCCTTATAATCCGATGCACCCTATATATGAAAACAGTTCTAAAATATGCCATTCATTGAAGGTGCGCCTTATAATCCGGTGCGCCTTATAGTGCGGAAAATACGGTATACAGTCTTGTACTTTTGACTTTTTCTCAGTTTTTTAACAATCAAAAGTTTTATAGTCACAGTTTTATAGTAGTATTTGGGTAGCTGGTTGTCATGGTTACGGGCTTCAATCTTTTGATATACAGATTTTTGTGACATGTCAGTGGAGGATTTTAATGGGGTAATTTAACGGAGACACCGGAACAGAACTTTTTTTTAAATCCTGAACTATTAAAAATGATTCTTGAAGCTTCATTCGGTACGTGTTATTTTCTAGATTTTCTTTTGGTTTTGGATCCATGCAAACTCTTTACATGACATTTATTGAACCTAAATGAAAAAAACAGCTCGACTGAAGAGGACATGTTTAAAATATTACAAAAGAGATTTCATAAATCTTCATCCGGCTTCGTCAGTTGTACTCACCTTACCAGTGATGTCATTCACAGCTACATGAACAAAGATTGAAGCCTCCTCCATACCTTCCAAATAAACATGGCGATAACCTGCGTGCACACGAAGACACCAGAGAGACGGCTTCAGTATCACAGAGTCACACATCGTAAGACAGAGCAAACAGAGGGACCACTGCACCCCCTCTCCACTAGATACATCCAATCATTTAGTGGATCATGCAATGCTGTATGGTATGGCGTCCCTCAGGGCTCAATACTTAGCAAAAACATACAAAGACAGAACGGTACCGGGCTCAGCAGTAAAACTCTACATAAAAGTTTAACTCTTTACAGATGATCCTCAACTTTACCTTTCAACTTATCCTAACGAGGGAGAGAGAGTCTATTTTTAACTTTTGACAGTGCATGCTACGCATTTTTCTCTGCTTCCAAACTTTATGCTAAGCTAAACCAGAGCATCAAATCATGGAGGACTTTGGAGGAGTTTCTCAGCAGATCAAAAGGTAAACATGACGCACAGCTAACAGCTAAACACTTTCTTTCTCCACAGACCAGGAAATTACTTCTTAGAATATGACACACATAATGCTCTTAGAGGTCACCATAGAAACATGACATGTAGAGGATGCAGGTGATGTAGGGGGTACTTCTCAGTCCCACCCAGAAGAAGGGGCTTCACGTCCTACCTGGCATCATGCTGTTGAAGGCGATTGTGCGCTGGCCGATGAAGTCCTGGCCGATGGGGTCGTGATCCCACACGAGGAAACGCACCAGGGCGAGCTCCGGCATGTGGACCGTGAACACCAGAGTCTCCTCCCACATCGGGTTGAACCCTACAGGACGGTCCCGAGAGAGAAGGAGAGAGGTCGCAGGAGGAGGCAGAGGAGGGAAGAGGAAAGACAAACATAAACGTTTGACAAATAAACAGAGAGGAAGGAGAGAGAGAGAGAGAGAGGGACAGGAGAGGAGGACGGTCCAGGAGAGAGTCAGAGAGCAAACTCATCACTCATCAATTATTCAGGATGTGTGTGTGTTTGTGTGTGTGTGTGTGTGAAAGCAGACTGAGAGGTGCTGCCTGTGCTAGTCCTCTAATGCTGAGTTCATCAATTATAGATCTGAACACATACAGACAGCCCAAACACACACACAAGTGCAGGGTCACTTTCAAACCATGCATTTATCTAATAAACACACACACATAAAAACAACATAACCACAGCTGTACTCATGCAAACATTAAGACGCCATGAGAGTCTCCGTTCAGAGAAATCGGAAACCAGACCAAAGCTGAATTCTTTTCTTTTAACTCAGAACTTTTATTTTATATCTTTTTTACTGCTGAACACCCTTGTGTATTTTTCATGGCTTAAATAATCACAAACTATCTAAAGTTTATGAAGTCGAGAACACCTGACATGAACTCACCGTTATCATCCACCACTCTGGTCTGCTCCTTGCAGCAGTCAATGGGGAGCCCGATGACCTCCACCTCCACGAAGGGATCAATAATCTGACAGAGAGACGTAACACAAGGCGGTAAAGATCAAACAACCACAGACAGGAGCAGTGTGTAACTCTGACACCTAGTGTTTAAAATGGGTACTGCAGTCCAAATTCTAAACATTGTAGAGAGCTGTCTCCCCCCTCCTCTCTAGAGTCGATGCTCATGCAGGTCGCCATGTGGTGGACACTGAAGCTTCAGTGTTTATCCAGCTCTGCATGGGTCTGTAAACCTTTCTGTGTTCTAACCTCTCTCCATTTTTCAAAAGCATCTCCAATATTGATCCTAGTTTGAGCACGTTTCTGCTCGTGGAGCTTATTAGAAACATGCAGAGGCTTTTTAGGTCGGGTACAATCACTTCTATCTGCTAACCAATGAGTTTGCATTTTAGCACTTCCCGTTCCGTTGTCTCGAAATCGTCTGTGGAATTTGAGTTTTCAGTTTTCAAATAAGGTCTGTGGTAAACACAAGCTTAAGAGATATTTTTATTATTATTATAGTTACATCTGGAAGAGCCCCACTTGTGAATTTTGAGGCTTTTTGACGTCTTAAGAAAGGTGTTTGCTATCATCTGGCTAATTAGGACTACAGAGTTTAATATCTGGAACATTAAAAAGTGGTGGCGATGTTGAATTCAGTCGACCGAGGTGTAGTTCCTTTACTGCGTAACATTAGCTTTTTACTGTTGCTGATTGCTTTTAGACACCAGAAGTGACGATGTTGACTTCTGAGTTGGAGTACAAAAATATGCAATCCCTGAGGCACTCCATTACTTTAAAGAGGCTGGACAGTTGTGTGTGTGTGTGTGTGCGTGTGCGTGTGCGTGTGCGTGTGCGTTGTACAGTACCTCTCCTCTGTCTCCCAGCATGGAGTCTTTGGGTTTGGGCAGCTGTTGTCCGCTGATGATCTTTAACACCAGCTGTTTCTTCATCTGACCCGGCAGAGGGTCCTCCAGGCTCGGGTTAAAGGCACCTGCATGGAGAGGAAGGTTTGAATCTCTGCAGACACAGTCACCACCACACATGTATGGAGGCCCAGAAGGGACAAAAGAGCAGTTTTAGTCTCTATTTTATATTGTAGGAAGAAGCTGCTGACTCCATCTTTAAATTAAAAAGGAAAATGTTTCTGAGGACGCTGTAGAGAAATCATAATTCGTCCTGAACAGCTGAGTGAATAGTGTGTTAAGTGCTGACCTTCACACATGCAGGCGGGCTTGAGGATGTAGCCACAGTTGCCGTTGCTGTAGAACTTGGCTCTGTTGAGCTGCAGGACGCGGCCCTCTGACTGGTAGTTTAGCGCCACTGAAAGCAAAGCAGAAGATGTGATTATCACCAGTAGAGAAAGTCCTGAGCAGCGTCGTCATCATCATCATCAGGAAGCGTGCGGTGGGCGGGGCTTAACGCATACCGAGCTGGCAGCCGGCGCTCCAGAAGGGCTGGGGGTTGAAGTTGGAGGAGTCGACGCGGTAGGAGGAAGGGTAGATACGGGAGAGCTGCTTCTGGTTGAACTGGATGAAGGACGTGGCTTTCTGCTGCATCACCTGGTGGGCTTTAGTCTCACTGAGAGACGACACCTGCCAGCTGCAGTTCGCTGCAACACAAAGACAACTTCATTCAACTCTGATTTTTAATAAAAACAAAACAGAAGAGTGATGGTTGGTTGGATGTTTTTAGGGATTGGCTCACAGACGTGCTCACCTTGTGCCTCGATGTCATACAGACCCACAGAGCACGTGTACTTGACCAGATCGGACAGAGCTCTCGACAACTTCATGGTCTTCTTCTTCCTGTGACGTCAACAGAGTTGTCAAAGTTCACACAAGTCCATGCACAAAGTAAATCAATCATTTGAAGAAAAGAGGACGGATAAAACTAGCACGAATGTTTAGGATGATGGTTCTCAGAAACATATATTTATGATGGATTTTAAGCGAGCATTATATGCTGTTGTTTACTGTAGCAGCTGTGTGTGTCTGAAGTGTGTGTAAAGGAGTGTGTGTGTGTGTGTGTGTGTGTAACATACTTGCTGTGGTGTAAAGGAGTGTGTGTGTGTGTGTGTGTGTGTGTGTCTAAAACATACTTGCTGTGGTGTAAAGGAGCTCTGGAGGCACTACTCGTGCTCTCTTGGTCCGTATCTGTGTCCTCAAAGCTCGACGTCTTTTTCAGCTTTGTTGTCTTTTTCTGAAGGAGAAAGATTTTTTTGTTAATCGGTCGGAGGAGGAGGAGGAGGATATGTTGAAGTGTTGTTGACTCATTGTGAGAAAGATTCTTCTCTGGGAAAAATAGAAATGTGGACACAAGTCTGTAATGTTCTCACTAAGATCATCATAAACATATCTGAACTACAGCAGTGTCAAATGTTCAGATTCATGAACTAAAACAAAGACACACACATGAAACTAAAGCAAACAGGCGTTAAAAACAGGATGAGGTCAAACCTTGCGTTTGGAGAAGCTCCCGATGAAGGAGCGTCCTGTCCGCTTGTTGCAGCTGGGATTAGACTCGTCCGCTGTGTCCGTCCCGTCCTCACTTTTACCCTGAGAGCAGAAAACACATTCAGTATGATTTCTTCAGGAATCAGTTATTTTACAGTTCTTTCAGGATTGAGTAAAGAACATTTAAAGTGTTGAATTCAGTTTTTTTCTGAAGCCTGGCTCAGACTGCAGAAGTTTTAAAAAAGATTTTGAAACTGACATCATCACACACAATAGGAGAATCTTAACAGATATTCTTCTACATAATCTCATAGAGAGGGAGAGGGGGAGAGAGAGAGAGAGAGAGAGAGAGAGAGAGAGAGAGAGCCGAGGAGAGAGTCATTTAAAATAACGACATCAACAAATGAAACTTGTAAAAGAGCCGAGGCAGTAACATGAAAGAGTATTCAGAAAGTATTTCATCGGTCTGTGTAGTTTAGGAAAGCTCAGGGTTTCTAATTCAATGTGAAAGATTCTAATTCAGCGTAAAAGAGACGACCGGGAGAGAAACCATTGCTCTCTTTACCAGGAGCTCCAGCATCACACAGCCCAGCTCGTTTCAGGGTCTCAATATTTGGAGAAGTCATTTTTTAAACCCTCAGCAGTTTGTATTAAACCGGTTTGAACTAAAGTATCTGCAGATGATCTAAGATTGTGTTTACCTTGGAGCTGGTTTTGTCCGTCGCCTTCCCCGCAGGAGGAAGAGCTGCAATGGTGAAACTGTCGGGATCTTCTCGGTCTCGTATTTTGGACTCCTTCATCAGGTTGTCTAGCTTCTTCTTGGCCATGTTCTCCACCTGCTTCCTGTTGGCCGATGTCTGGAGAGGAAGGAACAGTTACACAGAGTGTGAGGTGAATTCTAAACACAGGACGATCACATGCAGGTGTGGAGGACCAGATTGACTGACAGGTGAATGAGCTCTGTACCTTTCTGCAAACTGACCTGCTGTAAATTTGCGTTGCTCTTACCTCGAGGAAAAGAGGCCTCTAACTTCTACTTGTGGCTCTCCTACACTTGTCTTTCCCTGTTAGAGAGTTTTATCTGCTAATACAGCTCCTTGTGTTCAGTGGCAGACTGCTGTCACAATCCTGTTCCACAGACAGACTTAAGAACTCTTTTGTCCCCCTGGCCATACGTCTGTACAACACCTCACGGTTATGGCAGGGGGAAAACACACACTTGGATTAAATCTTCCTTTTTCCATTTCCCATCTGCACAGCTGTCCCAAGAGTCAGCCTCTAGTTGGACACTTCAATGATCACCTCAATTACTTAAATAGCACCTTTAATTTAATGTTTGCACTGCCTGTTATTTAATTTAATGTCTGTTTTTGATAACTCTGCACTATCTGCTTTTTTAAACATTGCTGTACAAATATAAACAACACAACTTCAGAAGGTCAACACTTTTTTATTTTTTTTATATTCAGGTCTAATTACAGATTTTTTCCCTCAACTGTTTAAAGGTTCTTGCTTTAAATTTCACATATATTTTTATCCCTGCACGGGTTCTGTGCATTTCTTGTATAAGTCTATTTTTTAATTGCACAGTTTAAGTTTGTCTTTGTAACCTGCTACTGGATGCTTTGAATTTCCCTCAGGATCAATAAAGTATCTATTTATCTATCCTTTCTTTAGGTACTCCACCTTTAACTTCTCACTGGTTTTAAAACTCCTGTGAGGAACTTTGTGTTTGTCTTTGGACCGGAGTACACGGAGAGAACCCACACATGCACGGGGAGAACATGTAGACTCCACACAGAGAGACTCCTGAAGGACGGGGATTCAAACCAGGAACTTCCTCACTGTGAGGCGACAACACTAACCACTGCAGCACCGTGCCGCCCTTCTCAAAAACAACAAAGCCCTAAATCTAATCTTTGCAGCATTACTTCGAGCTCCATTCAGAGTCTTGTTTGTTTTACTTAAATCCACATATGTGAGCATTAAAAAAGAGAACCATCGAGAGAACACAGAGACACTGTCTGACTCTGGATGGACCAGAACAAGAAGAATAAAACACATCATGAAGGATCCCGCCTGATCTTTCCCAAAACGTTCACAGGGAGGAAACATGAAAAAAAAACATTGTGTCACATAAAGCAGAGGCTTCCAGACTTCATGATGAATGTAATGCATTCCAGATGTGCAAGAATCACGTGTATACTATGTAACTCCATCAACAGTGCATGTTTTGTCTGGTTTAGGATGAATGCATTAAAGAGTCAGCTCATCTAAATGACCTCTGATAGAGTCAGAAATATTTAATGGCTTTAAGTATTTAACTGACAAACGGTCTTCACTGAGATCTGTTGTTGGATTTTTCTTTCCTCTCGGTTGTAACAATTTTGTTTTTAAACCTGTCGTAATGTTTCATTGTGTTGTTTTGATGCTTTCCTGTTCGTTTGAGCCACACTTTGTTTTTAAACGTGCTTCAGAACAACGTCTGGATTGTTCAGAACATTTGGGACAGGCAGTAAAGATGTTTATTTCTGATTTAGGTGAACTGACTCTCAATCTGAGCTCCGCCTCCTGCAGATGAAATCATGATTCAGAACCTCTCATCCTGTTTGGACTGAACACACATCATGCATCATGCAGGATTGAAGAGCACTCACACTTCTCAAAGGGAGAGAAGACGCATCATTAACATGTTACGTAATGCAGACAGAACCTCCAACACTTTTATGTATCATGGAGAGTGACAGCACAGATGACGGTTTGACTTTTGTTTTAAAAGATGAAGAGGAAAAGGTGAAGATCTCCTCATTGAGGTTTCACTGCTGAATGTATTGAGAAGATCAACATGCACATACTGAGTTCAGCCACCAGGTGGCAGAGTGTCTTCATTAACCATGTTTTTAAATGGATCACAGGTGACTGACTGGATGCTCACTGAGGAACATGATCACAGACGAGTCACAGCTGAAGATATGTTATAGAAACCTTAAGTATATAAATCATGTGTTTCAGTCACTGCTGTCCGTCTGGTTTGATGGATAAGATGTTAACCTGATTGTTCTATAACACTTAAAGGTCTCAGGCAGTGTTTGTGTTAATGCACCTGGACAAACGACCTTCTGAAAAACATCTCTAAGATTGTCTGAAAAATCACTGCAGACAATTATTTCAACAAGCTGACACCTCTCTAATTTTGTTTTTCAGAATAAATAACATATGAGATAGAAACAAATACTTCATCTATCATCAGTTAATGATATCGTTTCCACCTTTATGACATTCATAAATATGCATGCTTATGTCAATGCAGTGATTCTCAAACTATGGGGGGCAAACCCACATGCAGGGGCATGAAGACATGACAGGTAGGCGTGGCCAGGAGTGCGTTCTGCCTCCAGCAATTCGTCAGAGGCGGGATTAAAAATAAACTCTTTGAGCTGTGTTACAACAGACCGCTGCAGTCCTTCTAACTTTAGATTCTGGTCCTGAATGATCTGGATTTGTTTGGACCAGAGAAGGTAGGAGGTGGTTTTAAGGCACCTCCCCACACGGTCGTTTTGGATGCCCCTCGGTTTGCCAGATATGAGAGCAGTTATCAGGTCAAACCAACAGGTGTTGCAGCGATGGAAGCGGGCAAGAGAAGTGGTTCAGATAGAAGTGATTGTACCCGACCTAAAAAGCCTCTGCATGTTTCTAATAAGCTCCACGAGCAGAAACTTGCTCAAACTAGGATCAATATTGGAGATGCTTTTGAAAAATGGAGAGAGGTTAGAACACAGAAAGGTTTACAGACCCATGCAGAGCTGGATAAACACTGAAGCTTCAGTGTCCACCACATGGTGACCTGAGTGAGCATGGACTCTAGAGAGGAGGGGAGGAGACAGCTCTCTACAATGTTTAGAATTTGGACTGCAGTACCCATTTTAAACACTAGGGGTCAGAGTTACATACTGCTCCTTTAAAAATACATTTGAAATAAAGAAAATGTATTTTTTGACATCTTTTGAATACTTTAATGTAAATAATGTTTATTATTCATGCGTTTGTAGAAACACATCACAGCAAATGAATGTTCACGATCTGGATGGTATTTTAATGAAGTTGTGGTGGGTGCGGACAGAGAAAGTTTGAGAACCACAGAGTTGATGCAAAGTGTCTCGGGGAGCTGATTTTAAACGTTGACAGGCGGGATGAGTGGGTGAGATTTCTGAGATGGCTGGCGATGAACTTTTTATACAATACCTTCCACTTTGAAGCAAGCGAGAGTGTAAGAAGAGAAAAAGTGGACACAGGAGAAAGAAAGAAAGAAAGAGCAGGAAATGAGAACAAATAGCCACAAGGAGAGAAAGACTGAAGCAAACAGCAGAAAAAAGCAGAACAGCAGATAAAATGAGGAACGACAGGAGGGCAGATCACTGCATCACTACTGCTTACTGTGGACACGAGCCATCAAGAAGAAGAACAACATGCAGAGATTCACCTGTCATCGGCTGGACACAAAGGCCTGCCTCTGGTACACAAAGAGATAAACGAGGAGAAGAGGAGGAAAACGCAGAGAAGCTACTTACATCTCCGTTCATCAGCTTGCAGTCGTCCTCCATCTCGTCAGCGCTGTCCTCGTCAGACACGTCTCCCTCCTCCGCATCCTCGTCAATGTTTGGAGGAAGTTTCTTCCCCTTTTGTAGAAAAACAAAACAAGTCAGTGGAGATTCACATCATTATCTTAAACAGCTGCTAAGTCCATGTAACGTACCTGTGGGTAAAGTCAATATCTATGTTCTGTTTGAAGATTCCCAGAAGCTTTAAATCATCTTGTACATTTTTTTTATCTTTAAAAAACTCGAGCAGGGACTCTCAGCTTTCAGTAAATGATCTTTTAATAATAAAATATATAGAAATATTGAATGTGGTGTGTTTAAATGGATACTCCTTCTATTAACATCTGAAACATTGGGTGCTTAAGAGCTTATTTCCCAGCTTGAAGCTTTTTTGAATGGGTGTGTATGTAACTTCTTGTGCTTCTGCAGCCAGCCTCTGGTGGACACTCGAGGAACTGCAGGATTTTACACTTCAGCTTCAACTTCAGTTAACAGCACAGCTTGGTCCTGCAGGTGTTTTATGTCATCTTGTTTCCCTAAATTTTACTTTCTCCTTTCTGGTGGAGGACATTAGAGATGCTTGAAGAGGCTGCACTGGCGATAATAAATTCTAGTTTTGACTGAAAATAGCACAGGTTACTCCTTATAAATAACATGAAGACAGATTTACAGAGCGTACGAGCTCAGATCCATCAGAGGAGCGCATTTGTAAAAGAAAATAAGACGGATGAAGTGTCAGAAGCTTGAAAAGAGCATTTGTCTTCCTTTCAACAGGCACATTACTTGTTTTTGTTGTAAAGTTATGGTTTATGTGTTGAAGAGAAAGAGTCTGACATCACGTCTAAGGGATAAAGTCGGTAAATTCAGACTGAGCTCATCCCTTGGGAAAGAGCTGCAGGAAACACCGACACTTTCTAAATCACAAGTCGTCTGAAAATACTCGTCCTGTGTGAAAATGGTTTTAATTAGCAATCAAGCTGACGCTGATACGTGTAGAATATTTCAACATTTGTCAACATGCTGCAAGCTTGTTCAGGTGTTGTTTCCTGTTCGAGAGGATCAACCATCTTCTCTATCTGACGCGTAATTACTCATGGTGAGTTAAAGAGGACATATTCTCTTCCTTCTTCACCTTTTCAAACAGTCCCCTGTGGTCTAAATGAAACATCTGTGCTGTGCTTTGGTCAAAATATAACATGAATCAAGCACCAGAGGAGGTTTGTGACCCTGTATAAACCAGCTCTCTCAGAATGCTCCGTTTTGGTGTGTGTCTCTTTAAATCCCCCCCCCCCCCCCTGAGTTTTCCCAGTAGACATCACTCCTCTGTAGAGAGAATAAAATTGGCTGACCTGCGCTAAAGTTTTGTTCTAGGCTGGGGGTGGAGCCCATGAGTGGAGATACCGGGGGGGGGGGGGATAGGGGATTTTGTTTTACCAGAATCCCACTGTGACATCACAAGGAGAGTACATTTAAAACAGAGCATTTTTCTCTGTGTTTTAAGACTTATGCAGACCACAAACAAAGGACTGGATGGGTTTATTTCACATGTTGTGGGTCAGTAGACACTGTACAAGTGGATTTTTCAGAATATGTCCCCTTTAAGCTTATGTGATGGTGGTGGTCTGTCTCTCCCTAAAGGAGAACCAAATGATTGATTAAAAACTGGAGCGGGCGTTGGGTACATTATAAAGCAGCCTGTCTTGTTGACAGGAACACTGTCAGTGTTAGCATTGTTTATGTAGCCAGGCCTTGTTAGAGCCGATAATCCCCATCCTTTTATGGTTGTCTTGACATTATCTTTGTCTCACAATCCCCTCCTGCCGAGCCGGAGCGGCCGAGCCGTGCAGAGGATTTAGTAGCCAATAAAAACCTGTTGCACGTAATTCCATTCTCATCGACACAGGACGAGGCGGAGATATGAGGGAGAAGTCTAACAGAGAACACGATCGTGGTTCAGTCGATATTTTGGAAACGGAGAGCCTGACACTCTGCAGCAGAGATGGATTTTTATGATGAAGTTAGACAGTTGTGTGGTTGTAATCACTCTGAATAACATGGAGGCGTCGTCCCACAGCAGGTAACACACCGACCCTGAGACACACAGGTAGGCCTCCTGGTGCACCAGCTGGCGCAGCGCCTTTCTCGTGCCAGGTGTTGGTGAGATGCCTTTACTTCAGTGAACACATGTAATGTTAATAAAGCCTCATTAATCCTGCAGCCCTCCTCTGCTAGCACACATCATCTCCTGCCTCCGTCGGTTAAACACGGGTATTAAACTCTGATTTGATGGTTGATGTTATAAACTCGGTCAAAGTGCCGACTAGGAGCTTTTACAATCACTGCAGAAGACGTTTGGGTGAATCTAAAGAGACGTTTGGTGCAGAAATGAAGATTTCTTTTAATGATGTTTGCATCCATTTAATTGACGCTGTAATGAAGAAATCTGCAGGTGTTAGTTTGCACACCAGACATTTAACAAGATTTTCATTCAACACTTTCTCACTTTGCAGGATCCATCAGACTCTCTTCCTTTAATTTTAGTTGTTTTTAACTTAAATATCTTTCAGGATAAAGAATTTTAGTCATCAAATGTCTTTGGGTTAACAGAGAAAATAAGCCAAGCTAAAGTTAGCAACAGCTTAGCTTGCAGCCCCTGAAGTCCTGCTGAAGAGGGAGAGACACAGATTTTATTTTGTGTTTTTCTCACAGGGTCAGTTTGGTTTGTTTATTTGAGAGGAGAGGACATCTCTGGATAAATACACTCCTAGTGAAAAGCTCAGAAGCCGCGACTGAAAGAAATCTATCCTAAAAATAAATTGAGCTGCAGGAAACTAATGAGGCAGCCCTTAAATAAATTTACCTTTACTACTTTTAAATAAAAGGATGCACTTCTATCATGTTAATCACCTCAGCATTGTTAAAGGCCACATATCTTCCTCTTCTTCAGTGTAAATAAGTCTCAGAGCTCCTCAAAACGTGTGTGAAGTTTCTTGTTCTAAATCCACTCTGATCCTGTATTTGATCATGTCTATAAACCCCTCTATTTCAGCCCTGCTCAGAACAAGCTGTTTCTGTGTCTGTACCTTTAAATATGTAAATGAGCTGTGTCTGACCACGCCCCCTCTCTGGAAGGGCTTGGGTGTACTCGAGCATTCTCGCTCAATGTCCTATTGTTTACGGTGAGAAGGCAGACTCAGAGGGCAGAACAAACACCTCGCTGTGGGAGTGTCACCCACCTGGGGGAGGGGTTACTGCCCTTTGTGATGTCATGAAGGGAAAATCTCCAAACAGCCTGTTTGAGCACACATTTTCTGAAAAGTGGAGCAGGCAGAAGACGGAGAGGATGGACTTTTCTCATCATTGGGGGGTTTGTAGACAGACTATTAGAGTTAGTGTTATCTCAACCTGAGAACTTGCAGAAGCACTCAGAGCTCAGAGCTCAGAAAGTGTCATTTGAGGACTTGAAGTTCTTTATGAAGTCAGAGCAAAGTGAGTGAAGCTGAAGCCCTGAACTGAGTCTGATGTGCAGCCGTCAGATCATTTAACCAATCATCCGTGGTCGTCTCGAGATAACGTCTTTCATTAACAACAGATCAGTGTGCTCAGATAACAAGCCATCCAGCAGTCTGCAGGTCCTCCACATGAACAACTGAAGCTCTGTATTCCCTCCTGTTTGCATCCCGCCCTCTCCTCCCAAACATGTCAACACTTTCTAATCACAGCTCTTCAATCAGCCCACTGTGTGCCTTTGAAGTCTGCTCAGTGGGCTTCAAACCTGCAATAATTATAAAACAACGGGCTGAGATAATCACCTGAGGGATGACTCACTAGTTATTTAGGGTGCCCCCCCCCCCCCCACCTCCCCTCCTTACCTTGACCAGGATCTTGCCCTTGAGTAAATCTGGTGACGGCAGCCGTCCGGACTCTTCAGCTTTGATGTTGGACACGTCCAGTTTGTCCCCGAGGATCTCAATCAGGTACTGCGCCATCTTCTTCTGCTGAGGAACACTGCAGTGGTTCTCGATGGACAGGATGACGGGGTAGCTGACAGAGAACCAGACAGAAACAGGCTGAGTTAAAGGTTCAAGCTGAAGGTGAGAAAACAACGCTTAAGCACTCTGAATATAAAAAAGAGCTGCTGCAGGGTTTGCACCGTATCAAAGATTCACATTCACAGCTCTGTTAACCCCGCCACAGTAAAGACAACAGACACTGTTCAAAAATAACAAAAGACATTTCAAAGCCTGAATATCAACCAAAAGGAATAAAATACACAAATATCACATTTATCACATTTTCAATAAGACACCAAGCTCTGCCCCAGAAAAGGGGAATGCTGCTAATGCTGCTAAAGGAGAGATCCTGCAGTGCATGCTGGGACTTAAAACAGACATGTGCACGACAATTACAAAACTCTCACTCGCCCAGAACCCCGGAAAAACTCATCCACGCCTTTGACTCCTCCTGATGAGGCGGAGAAATTATGAACACAATATGGTTTCATTGGGAAACAAATGGGTGTGTGAAGAATATTTTTATCTAGTTTGATGAATAAATCCAAGAGATTAGAAATACAAACGGTGCTTATCCAGTGTTACGGTGCAAAGCATCCTCTGGGCTTTTATTGGCTTGTTTGGACTTGTTGGGGAGCTGATTGGATCCTTGTTAACTATTAACCTATATCTCAAGTATTAACTGTCAATTAGCAGCTCTGTGGGATTTAGGATTCCTCTGGACTGAGTCCTTTTTCTTCTCAGAGTGAGGAGCTGCTTTGTGAATGGACCATGTTCCCACATATTTAGGATTAATATTCTCCTGCCTCCTTTTACTACATTGTTGGGAGCTGCTCCAAAACTCACCAAAGTTTGAGGTAATGTTTAAGGTTGTTACTGCTTTCCTGCGTCTGTGGCACAACCCCGACACGGCCAAAGTGTGAAGGCCCGTTTAGGGTTTCTGGCAGCTCCAGTTTATTGTTATCATTGTGTAAACTTGTGCTGAGGCAGTTTTTGAGATCTTTTCCCTCAGTTTTAAGAGAATCCTGAGGCGGCAGCAGCTCTGTCTGTGGGGACTTGAGTTGGGAATCGGAGGGTCTCCGGTTCAAGTTCCGGTGCGGACTAAATTTGGAAATTGGTCTGGTAGCTGGGGAGCTTTCCTGAGCACTGCCGAGGCGCCCTCGAGCCCCGCACCAGCTCAGGGGGGCTTGCTGTGACATCATCAGTTCATGTCCACAGGATCCTGTTTGTGCATGTTTGTGCAGCATGTCTCAATAACAGAGTGTAAAATTGAATTTCTCCTCTCAGGATTAGTAAAGGATATCATCTTCTTCTTCATAAATGTGCTTGATACGTAAGGTGACAGACTTTGGTTTTTATTCAACATACACTGAAGCTTAAAGTCAGTCCTACACTCTTAAGTGTCCTCAGCTCTGAAAAGATGACACTTCAAAGTCAGACTTGGTTTCCCTTGTAAAAGACTCCAGAATGAATCCTCCTTCATCTTTGAATCCAAATTGCATAGTTGGGATCTCTGGATGAACACGAGTGTATTGGACTCTTCTCTGACTCCTCGTTCACGTCATGCAGGCTGAAATGATTCCCCGTCTGAGTCAGATGGATGATTTCTTCTAATTTTTGTCCCCGTCAGCCCTCAGAGGTTTTTTTTATCCAGCTCACTGGAATAATCAGATCGCTTTGAAGCTGAATTCAGCCTTCCACCCTGCGCCTTTTTAACTGATTATCTGAGGAATACAGTGTCAACGATTCTGTTTTCAGAAACACACAGTGAGTGTGCACACAAAGCCAGTGTTCCTCCTTCTTTTTCACTTGAAGAGACGGGATCTAAAAATAGAAATCGTCTCTGCTTCCTTAAGGAGGAAGAGGAGGAGGAAGAGGAGGAGGAAGGGGAGAGGAGGAGGAAGAGGAGGAGGAGGAGGTGGAGGAAGGAGGAAGAGGAGGAGAAGAAGTGGAAGAAGAGGAGGAAGAGGAGAAGGAGGAGGAGGAAGGGGTGGAGAAGGAAGAAGAGGAGGAGGAGGAAGAGGAGGAAGAGGAGGAGGAGGAGGAAGGAGGAAGAAGAGGAGAGGAGGAGGAAGGGAGGTGGAGAAGGAGGAAGACGAGGAAAAAGAGGAGGAAGAGGAAGAGGAGGAGGTGGAGGAAGGAGGAAGAGGAGGAGGAGGAGGTGGAGGAAGGAGGAAGAGGAGGAGGAGGAGGTGTGTGTGTTTTTTGTATCTGTTTCTGATTTGTAGAGAAACATCTGTGTGTGGTTTTTATTTACTTTGTGAAGTAAATGAAAAACGTGAATAAATGAGTCAAGACAAATAAAGAGTCTATCTTCAAAACAGATCACAAATATTCTGGTCTGTCAGCTGATATAAAACATCTCAGGGATGTCAGAGTGTTAATCTTAATGTTCTGTGTATCTTTGATCTCTGGGGGGGGGGGGGGGCAGAATGCTGCAGGGCTTCCAGGGGAGGGCTGCTCTCCAGTGCTGGAAGAAGAGAGACTATGGCGATTTGCAGAATGACCTGTTTAGCGCCCTCTGCAGACTGACCCTGGGATTCCTCCAACAAACGTTTACCTCATGAGCTGATACTTTGCCCATGTTTAGTTTGGAAATCCAGAATTGTAACACTATATGTGAGTTTTTAAAATGGGGATCAGCAGAATAGGTCATTTTGGGATATTTGCGTTTACTGGGTCCTGCAGGTGGATCAGTTCTAGATATTTTAGCATCAATAAGACGATACGATTTCACAGTCAGTAAACACCATCATGCATGAACCCATGAGGGAACGCTTCGACCAGACTGAATGCATCACAACATGTTTCAAACACATTAAAACCATCCAACCATGGGATTGTACTCCAACACACAGGCGCTACGCTTTAACCATCCCACACGCTGTGTAATGAATACCGACAGCACACAGGCACACACACTGCAGGGTCATTTTCAACATGCATATTACACACACATGTTTCATGGTCTGTCAGTAACCATCAGAGGAGAGACGATGGAAGAAAGTGATCTACAGCAGCGAGTGAGTCGGTGAATCAAATAAATCAAAGGCAGGCTGAGGACGTAGTGTGTGTGTGTGTGTGTGTGTGTGTGTGTGTGTGTGTGTGTGTGTGTGTGTGTGTGTGTGTGTGTGTGTGTGTGTGTGTGTGTGTGTGTGTGTGTGTGTGTGTGTGTGTGTGTACATACTCGTTCTTGACGAAGGCGTACTTGTTGATGGTCTCGATGACGTCTTTGAAGAGGATCTTGGAGGTGAGGGTGTAGCCGTGGTGGACAATGGGCTCGCCGTCCTGACCGTCCCAGCAGTCCACTGAGGACAGGGGGACAAAGAGACGTCGTAAATCAAAACGAACAGAGAGATCAAACCGACACTTTAAAAACGTATTCTGACCTAAAACAAATTCAGGTAATGACAAAACCAACAATCAGAAGTCTACAGTTATTTACTTTGTCAGGAGCTTGACTTAAAAAGTAGTCTGACACTGATGCGTTTCTTTCTACTACATTTTTTAAATTTGAGATCGTTTATTTCCCGATCAGACACGGCGCGAGGAGGATGTTTGTACAAGACACGATCTGTAGGGGGCAAAAACTACGGGGAATATCAAACATTTGGAAAAGAGGAGCGGTGTTGTCAAGAGCGCCCTCTGAAAATATTAAACTTGAGAACCCGGAGCAGCTGCAACAAAAAGGATGGAGCACTCAGAAAAAAGACGCTGGGCGCTGAGCTAGTTTTCCTTCAGGCCGCCGTCTGCTGCAAACTCTCTCTGCTCTTTGAAAACAACTGAAAAAAGACGCTGGCGATCAGAAAAAGTCGTAAGGTGGACACAAGGCCATATTATGTATGAATGACAAAGTTCATAATCTGCTAACAGCAGCTTGTGTCTTTAGATCAAACTCTGCTGCTTGTTCCCTCACCTTCCACACAGCGACAGCCGGCCTGCAGCACCCAGGCGTACATGTCCACCCTGGACTGAGACATCAGCTGGTCTCCCATCAGGTAGGTGTTGTGCGAGGAGGCGATGAAGTAGTTGCACAGCGGCTGGTTCATGTCCTGGTTCACCTCGTAGTGGGCCGGGTTGAAGATGTCTCCTTCAGGGCTGCGCGTGTAGTTTGTTAAACCTGGAAGAAACAAAACAGCAGATAGATGTTTCACCCTTAGATGGAACTAAAGATGATGCTTGGAAAGTCACTATCAGCTTATCTGACCACAGGAACTGTTTCATAGTTCTAGGAACTGTTGGAACCCTCCCCCCCTTTAATTTTTTTTAAAGATTTGTTTTTGGGCTTTTTGTGCCTTCATGGAGAGAGAGAGGACAGTGGATAGAGTCGGAAACCAGGGAGAGAGAGTGGGGAACGACATGCGGGAAAGAGGCCACAGGCGGGATGCGAACCCAGGCCGCCCGCTTGACACGACAGCCACAATACAACCCTCCCCCTTTTTTATTGATTCTGCACCGCAGAAAACTACTTTAGCTCCCAGAACCCCGTTTAGAGGAACCTTTTAAGCTGCAGCATTAGAGGAGATACCATGGTGGTGCAAATGCAGACAGAGAAAAATAGTCAACATGGTGTTTAGTTCTCAGGGAACAAAAAAAACACACACACACCAAAAACACCTTATGACAGTCTACAAGAGATGAAAGGGTTGATATTCTGGGCCAGCAGGTCTTGAATCCTTAAGTCTGCAGGATCGGGTTAAAATCAGGACTTTAACGAGAAGTCTGACCTCGGCATGACTAATAATGTTTAATTTTGTACTTCAGTGTTCCTTCTTTTCTTTGATTTTGTTTCCTTTATGTAACTGTCTTTCTCAGTTTCTACTCATATTACAAAGAAAGGTCTCTTGCACTGAACACACTCTTATTGTGAAAATCCAGAGAATCCACCTGGCAGTGCTCCAAACTTCACGGGTTCCTGGCAGGGGGTTTCAGGTGCTCTATCGAACACACATTATGTTGTCTTTCCAAACAGACCCTGAGTTTTGTCTAGAAGGCAACTTGTAAAAATATTCATCTTCAAAGTAGACGTGCGATTAAACGGACAAAATGCAAATCAAACGTCAGCATTAGTTCATGACTGTGGCTGTCTACACCTTTAGTGAAAATAACTTTCTGGATAATATGAAAAACCTCCCATCCCACATCATCCACTGTACCACTGTGTGTGGATTATTTATACTGGGAGTGTACCGCTCATATTCATTTCAGCCTCGAGGTGAGAAGCAGACATTTGTCTCTCACTGTTTAGTTTTGATTCTTATTATGTTTCTTTTTTTAAACCTATGTTTGCGTTGACTGTCTTTATTATTATTTCTCTTTTTTTCTGCAGTTTTCTGTGCGTCCTTAAGTTGACAGAGCAAAAATGTAATCTTTAGAAACAGTTTTTTTGGAGCAGAATTGATCCATGTTGTTAACGGACGGCAGAGCGGGAGCTGCAGCAACTGTCAAACTGACCTTGTAGAGAAACATTTACACACACACACACACACACACACCGAGATTCAGCAGTGATGAGCAAAGTATTCAGCCAAAACGGAAAACGTCTATGACACCTCCCGCTAAGATCATAACACATGAGAGGAAGACTCACCGTCGATTCCCAGAACCCCTTGCTTCTGGTTTTCTGAGCACGGCTCAAACTTGTTGATGATCTCCAGGCAGTGCTCCTTGGACACTTTGGTCATCTGTGGATAACAGAAGCACATGAGTACATAATGTTCTAAACGCTTAAAAAACTGAACGAGAGAACGCGGTAACCTTGTAATGCATGATTAGGAACATTTAACTCCAGTGATGAGAAGAGCGCTCCTACATGTCATCTTTGTGTCCATCCAGCAGCAGAGTCAAACTGTTAGTCTGCTGTCTGCTCTTTAAAGCCCCTCATTGATTGATGAAGGGGGAGGGGACAGTCAGTCATCTCTCCTCGCTCACACTGTGTCTGTGATTTTATGACATGTTACAGAACCATGTGCAGCACAGTATCCCGCTGGGACTTTTTTTTTTTTTTTTTTTTTAAACATACCGAGTCTCAAAATGTGTTCAAAAAGGAGGTAAACTTAATTCCATCTCATCGTAATCCGGATAAAACTCTGCAGAGGTTCGCCCAGAGCTCGCACAGCCTGCTGTTTCTGACAAACACGCTGCAAGACTTCTCTGCAGCTTCACAAAGATTAGTGAGAGGAGACGATAGTTTAATCCTGATTTTTTTATAGAACCCAAATGTGAAGAATTTTAAACTTCAGACTTTAAACTTGCTTTTTTTTTTCGTTGCAGATGAGGTCATGTAATCATGATTATCTTCAGACAGTACAGACAGTGGAATACACTGATGCTCACTGCTGCATAGAAGACAAATATGTGGCCATAAAAAGCCGTTGTTATCAACCAGACTGATGACCATAAAAGACTAACACAGAACTTCCACCAGAGACGGACCGAACATGAATAGTAAATTGTCAGTTTTTTTACAGCAAATCTGGTTTTTGCATTTTGATCCATTTAATTCCCCGCCTGTTATTTGCTTCTTAAGGATCTGTTTTTATTCTTTTTGGAAACAGATTCTGGCGATCATCTGCCATCAACACTTTTCATTTTATCATCAGTTCCAGAAAAACACAAAGTAAGACACACAGGAACTCTCAGACGCTAATATATGCACACACTGGAGTCGTTTACATCCTTTGTCGTGTTGAGGCATAAAAAAACAAGAACAAAGTGTATTGTTAGGGATTCAAGCCGAGCCAACTCTGCAGCCACTTGGCATCATTTCAAACATATCGCTTCACAGACGTGCTTACACCTCTCTCCAATAACGGGAGGAGGAACGACGACTCCTGCACGGCGCCAGAACTAGACAAAGAGTTTAATTGGAGAGAAACTCAGCCTGTGTGAGAGGAGCCTTCTGCTCTTAAACTGGCAGTTTCTACACATTCAAACAGCCTGTTGGAGCACAAATTAGCTGAAGGAGCGCACGCGCACACGCACACACACACACACACACACACACACACACACACACACACACACACACACACACACACACACACACACACACACACACACACACACACACACACACACACACACACACACACACACACACACACACACACACACACACACACACACACACACACACACACACACACACACACACACACACACACACACACACACACACACACACGGGGCGGTTAAAGAGAAACGAGCTGTTGCGCTCATTTGCACATTTCTTTCTCAGTGGATGGTATCATTAGTGAGGAGATGTACTTTATCCTAAAGCCCTTTATAACAGCATCTTGAGGGTGGTGATGGTACGAATGCTAACACCTCTGCAGGGCTCTCACTGGCTGCTTCTCCCTGCACTAAGCGCCACTTTAGCGTTGTGATAGCTGCTCTGTAAGCTCAAGACGTCCAACCTCTCAGAAGCTACAACAAGCATCCCTCAGGGGATTATAAGAATCCCAACACTGAGTCAACATTTGTGAAGAGAGACAAACTTCTGTTAGAGTGTCCTTGATGAATGTATAGCGCATGGACGTACTCTCAGTGATGTCACTCACTGGTTTCTCAAGCATGCGCTGTTCCCTTATCTACACGTTGAATAGATGTCCTGCCCCACAGAATCAAGGTGTTACAGATCATAGTCTATGCATGCTCTTTAAAGGGGACCTATTATGAAAAATCCACTCTTACAAATCCACTCTACCAACCCACAAAATGTGAAATAAACCCATCCAGTCCTTTGTTTGTGGTCTGCATAAGTCTTACAACACAGAGAAAAATGCTCCCTTTCAAATGTGCCCTCCTTGTGATGTCACAGTGGGATAAAAAATCCCCTCCCCTCCCCTGGTATCTCCACCCATGGACTACACCCCCAGCCTAGAGCAAAACTTTTGGGCAGGTCGGCCATTTTTATTCTCGCTACAGAGGAGTGATGTCTACTGGGAAAACTCGCGTCATTGCATTTAAAGAGACACACACACCAAAACGGAGCGTTCTGAGAGAGCTGGTTTATACAGGGTCACAAACCTCCTCTGGTGCTTGATTCATGTTATATTTTGACCAAAGCACAGCACAGATGTTTCATTTAGACCACAGGGGGACTGTTTGAAAAGGTGGAGAAGGAAGAGAATAAGTCCTCTTTAAAATCAAACGAAGGTCCTTTCAGTGATGTCTGTGGATTAATTTATGTTTATGTATTAGATTCACTGAGTTTAATTAAACTGTAAAGGACACAAAAATAACAACCCCTGAATCCAGTTCCCCGTCAGAGTTCATCTCAATCTGCAGCAATGTTACGCTCTCGGTGAAGCACTTGGGGCCGGAGGAGAACTGACCTCAAAGTGGAACGCTTCCAATTTTAACATCAAAGTCTACAAGTCCAGAGGAGTGAACTGCTGCAAATGTGAAAAAAACCAAACTGGAGTTATATAAAGTTTCTCGTCGCTCCAGAGGAAGATGTGTGAAATCTGGTGATGACGGTTTGGGCTGATGACGACAAGTTTGAAAAGTCTGAGTGTCTGAGCGTGCCAGACCTCTGCAGCCTGCTCCTCATATCTGCATGAGGCTCCACGCTACATCAGCAGCTACTAGAGCGACCATAAATCTGTTAGTAAGACCTGGATACTGAACCCTAAAAGAAACGCTTGCTTGATGCACACTAGGGCTGATTCTTACTCTAAACTCAAGAATTTGAGGGATATAAACGATGATATCTCTGGTGCTGCTGCGTTGATTTGGGTGCTTTAAATAAGAACATAGGATTTCCAGTAGAGATTAAATAGTCAAAATGAAAACAGTGGTTACCTTCTGCTCCGTCTCCATGAAGCGCACCAGGTCGTCGACGTCCAGGTGGTCTTTGTGGTTGCTGTAGGTGAGCATGAGGAGGTACAGGTCTCTGCGGGTCGACATCATCTTGTAGAAGGAGCAGAACTCCTCGAAACCCAATGTGCCCTGGTTGTCATCTGTGTCGGCCTCCTGCACAAACGAACACCAGAACCACTTTTAGTTTTTTGTGTGTTTTCCAACACGTGAACACAGTTAGATCCTCAACGTCTGAGGCCGCTAGGTTATAGATTACATTCTGCTCGACTGCTATCCCATCAAAGTGATCCATGTGTAAAATCCTCATGCTTTACTCCAGACTCACAAAGTCCCTGACGTCATGTGTACATATATTTTCCTCCTATCATATTTAGCATGCACTCTTAGCCTGTGATTTTCAGTGAAAGTGTGTAGTTAGATTTTGTTCAATGTTGTGCTAGAAGTGTCAGGTGTTTTAAAATGCTGACAGTGTAACTTGACATCCTCATCCAAAGGGTTTTTAAATGACTCAACTTTTTGTCTTTCCTTTGTCAAAGAAAACATCCTGACAGTGCTGAAATAATTCTTGTCAAAACCACTTGACTTGCTGTTCTTGGTTTAACGATGAACAAGCTGAAATCTGAGACGTTGTCCCAGACGTCAAACATCAGCAAACCAGATAGATGTAACACACACCTGACGTATTTGATACAGCTTCATTGGTCTTATACTGAGAGGTTTGGTAATCTGTAAAGACTCTCAGTCAGACTATAAAAAGGCGATGGTTGTATATGGAACGAGGTTAATGAGAGCGCGGCAGTGGGTCACGGCATGAGATAACGGACTGGTGTAATCCTGTCCTCTGTGTTCCTGAGACCGTCTGTGAGCGGCTCCATATGTCGAGCTGCTGCTGAGGCAGACGCTCGGTGTGATGACGCGTGCGCCGCTCTGAGCAGCAGAGACGACTGTACACACTGAGCTTAGACTCGACCTTAAAGAGGGATCCATACTTTAATATTCCACTGTATCACATGTCCACTGTGTGATGGGGATACTTTAATAAAGAACTGAATATTAAAACTGTCTGGATTGCAAACTTAATTCTGTGCTGGAACACTTTTGGGAGGAGATGAATGTGAGAGGCTTCTTGTCATGTAAAGGATAACAGCGATGTATCAGGGAGTGTTGAGAACTCTTTTAGTTTCCTCAGCAGCGTCCAATTACTGGCTGATTATTGATGCACACTGGACTGAATGGATACTGGATAATACTTGATTCACTTAAACGCAGAGATGGGTAGAGGTGATGGAAAAAAAATGGATTAATGTCAGAATCAAAATAATAAATTTTTAAGATTCTGAATCAACTTAAATGTCCAGAAATCCGTTTATCAAAATGTACGTTCTTATGTCCTAATCACATTTTTACCAGCAGCCAGTTTGCGCACGACACACCCACTGCTGGCATTTTCTTCCTTGTGATATCTAACTGTTAAATTCCCCCGCCTGAGCGCCATCTCAGCTCCGTCAGCCCGGAGTCCTCTGCAGCAGATACACAAGGCTTCTAATTTTTCTTGATGCCGGAGCTCAGAGCATCGATTTAGGAAGTCAGACACCGAAAAAAAACATTAAAACATCTGGTTTATTTTCAGAATAAAACCCTCTGTTATGACGGGTGAGAACAATGACCAAATGTTTGTTTGTTGTTGTGATTATACTAATTTTATACCACATACATCGTATTATCTGGCGCTGTTGCTTGTGAGTCTCAAGGTACTCAAGCTGTCCGTTGGCGCAGCGCTCTGAGAACGCAGCCTGTGAGTGTTGACGGACGAGGGAAGACAGAGAGAGAGGGGGCTCCATGTTCCAAACCAGGACATTTTATCAGAAACTTCTTGAAAAGACTCAAAAGGTTTACTCAGCTATATGTCGACATTTTCTGAGCTTTTTCGTCGGCTTGCTAAAAAATGTGTCGACCGTGCTAACTTCATCGTTAGTAGATTTCAGGCTTCATTCTGTAAAGACGAGCTCAGAGCTGGATGCACACATTAACGATGTGCGGTCAGACCGACAGGCCTGAACGCAGCCACTCGTGTCCCCCTCTCAAATCGATCAAAACTTTTGTTGTCACTCGTCTTCACCCTCAAAACTTGTTCCACACACACACACACACACACACACACACACACACACACAGGAAGCAGAATGACTCGCAGACACAAGACAAACACTTCATGTCACCAGTCTCAGCTGCCGGCTCTGCATACATGTCACTTTGTCGGAACCAACTGTGACCGAGTGACACGGAAGTGACAGGCACAGATGCATAGAGACAGGATTACTCAGATGGAAACAGTTATTAAGAATGTCTGCTCTGACGGCGCTGTGCCGAGACAGGCTGCAGTGACACATGTTGGTTTTCTGTTATTTAACAAAAGAATCAGTTTGTGCTTTTTATATTACAATGATAAGGACCATATGCATCACAGGCTATCACTTTACAAAAATAGTGACAACAGCCAGGTCGTCTGCAGTCTTGTGACATCCACACACTACTACTAAACTCTACAAGATGTTTAACCCTCATGCATCACTATGGACATTTTTATCCATTTGGTCAAATTTGACCTCTAAATCGGGCCATCATTTTGTCTGTGTTAGTGCATATGGCATCATTTTTTGTAAGAAAGACTCTCTCTTGACACATTTTGGAATGCACGTTTTCATTTTTTTAGTTTGATTACATGATTCTGGCATTTAAAGGGTTAAATTCCTGATACTTATTCAATATTTGATATTCTTGAGCAGGGCTGGAGTTGTTTAAGAGATTTATGCAACAAAAAAAAAGTACAAAAAATAAATGAATCTGTTCTATTTTTAAAGCAGTTTTTGTAAATTGGACATTTTCGCCCTCCAATTTCCAAACAGGGAACTACATTTTAAATCTGATGCTACACAAAAACTAACAATGCATCAAAGTCAATATTTTGGATAATCTTTTACATATCCAAGACTGATTTGAAAAAAATCCCCCTAGCCAATATTTGTTATATGGAAAATAACTCATTTTTGTGTTTTTTTCTTAAATAACAACAGTGACATCAAGTAATCAAGCTTTAAAAGGGTTATATTTCTAAAAATGATTGAATGTTTGGTAGTTTTGAGCAGGGCTGAAGTTGTTTAAGAGATGTATGCAGAAAAAAGTAAAAAAAATATCAATCTGTTCTATATTTATAGCAGTTTTTTGGCATGGACATTTTTGTCCTTAGTGACTTAAGAGGGTAGTAAATTAATCTAATGCCTGAGGGTCAAACTGTCAGTGAAGAAAACTGTGACTGAGGTACATATTGAACCGAGGGCTGACTGTGGGTATCGATGCATCTGTAATCTGTATTTATTTGAGTTGAAGAATTCATTTTTGGAAGCAGCACTCTTTCTCGGGACAGACGTTAGCCACAGGAGGCTAACAAAGTAGAACAGAGTCCTTCTTATTGGACCAAAAACATCAATCCAGCCTTATTCCCTCCCATTCATTATGCATGACCTCGGGCACTTAAGTTGTTAGCACGCCTGAGCTCTGTGCTTTAGCTCTAACAGCTAATATGGATTAATTCATCACTTAGCGCCGCAGCTTTCACTCCACATGTGCGTCTGTGAGTCTTTGGGGTGATAAATCATTGAGCAAAGAGAAACTGCAGAAGAAAGCTACAGATCTGTTTCTCGTTTCTTCCACATCCCACCTTCCACATCCACGAGGAGAGGTCTGTAGGCTGCAACATGGAGTTTTACAGTAACACAACTTAAAGTCGTGTTTTTATTTTTCTTTGGGAGGGAGGGGGGGCATCTCACCTCCACCAGACAGGACAGCTGATGAGAGACAGGAAACGCCAGGAGGAGAGAGCGGGGAATGACACCAAAAAAGGGCGGAGTCTGAACCCGCCCGGCCGTGAAGCACCCTCAATAGTGCAGCTTTTTCATGCTTTTTAACTATTCTCTATTTAAAAAGTTTCTAGCTTTTAAAACAAGCCTCATTGAAATCTTTGGTACAAAACATAAGAAATAATTTAAACAAAGAGTTACAATTTATCCTCAAATGTTTGCAGCATTGAGTTCTGACAGAGACCTGAGACATCAGATCAGTAGTTGTCTTCATACTAGTTAAGGTGGGATAGTCCACAGGTTCTTTCTCTCTCTCACTGTAAGTGGGTTAAGCTGAGAAACTAGACGACTCACACACAAATCTTTGTGTGTGTATGCACACACACACACACACACACACACACACACACACACACACACACACACACACACACACACACACACACACACACACACACACACACACACACACACACACACACACACACACACACACACACACACACACACACACACACACACACACACAGAGAGAGAGAGATCGATCCCTGGTGTGTTTAGCCTGCATGACATCGAGGCCATCTGTGTCCCTGCAGCACCATATGGATGAGTCCTGACAGACCTAGTGGATTTAGCAACGGCGAGGAGGAAGGCTAAAACAACCGTGTTAACACAACAGCACGCTAATCCTCCGCTGTGAGCCGAGTGTGTGTTAACAAACATCGGCAGCACGAGCAATCAGCCAGAGAGTCGAACTGCTCATTCACAATCCACCACACACACAGACCACACACTGAGGTCTCAGGTCACCACATAGAGCCCGTCCTAAAGAGAGATGTTCTATGCAGCGTTTCTTATTCACAGTGAAAGTTAAAGGCAGCGTTCTCAACATGTATTAAAATGCATGCTTAGTAAGTTTGTTGGATTGTTAATCAGCAGGTTTTCATAAAAACATGACATCCACTTGCAGAAGTTATACAGTTCTTTTTAAGATCTGACTTCTCCCTAAGCCTGCTGCACTTGTCTAAACTTATGTTTTTTTAAAAGCCCTCTCTCCCCAAAGAGCCCCAAGAGTGTTTAAATCTTAAAACGCCTTCTTGGAGTTTCAGTGCGTGCAGGCGAACAGGAAAATGTAAGCGTCTCTCTCTCTGGTTTCTGTCTTACACTTTGCCTTTCGCTGCAACTTCATGAACCCTCTTATTTATTTATTAAAGGAGCAGTATGTTACTCTGACATCTAGTGGTTAAAATGGGTACTGCAGTCTAAATTCTAAACATTGTAGAGAGCTGTCTCTCTCCCCCCCCCCCCCTCCTCTCTAGAGTCCATGCTCACTCAGGTCACCATGTGGTGGACACTGAAGCTTCAGTGTTTATCCAGCTCTGCATGGGTCTGTAAACCTTTCTGTGTTCTAACCTCTCTCCATTTCTTAAACTCCCTCTGGGTTCTTTGCTCTCAGCTCTTTGTTTGCACGGACGTTAGAACACTTCAGTTTGTTTATGTCTCACTCAAACATGTTGCAGGATTTTTTTTTCTTCCAATTTGTTTTTTGTAGTTTTTCGTTTGATAGGCAATGATAGAAACAGCAACAGTTCTCCACTTTATGCATCATTGTCCCATCCAGTATGTTTCACTATTGGTCATAACACAGTGATGGCTGAAATGATAAAGTATAAAAGTTGAGAATGTGGCATTTGAGTGCTGATACGTTGTTCCTCCACTTCTCTACCAGGGAGCGATGCAAACAGCTTTTACTCGCTCATGACAACTTGTCTAAGAAATAATGTCTGACCAGCTGCTTGTGATTGACTGCTGGAAAGAGAAGTTCATCAAATCAAACTCCTGAATATCATAATGTCAGCTGTATTAAACGACAGGCCGCATAGCAGAGAAGCCAGTAATAAAACTGTCACACATCTGGCCGTGCCCTTCCTGTTCTCATACCTTGAACATCTGCTTGACCTTCTGTCTTGGCAGGTTGACGTTGAGTTTGTGCAGCAGCTGCAGGACCTCGCCGATGCTTAAGCTGCCGTCTCCATTCTTATCGGCCTCGGTGAAGGTCTGCTTCAGCCACGTGAGGACACAGAGGGTTAAGGACAGGTAACACAGATAAAAACATTCTTAAAAGGGTATATCTGGAGCTCAAAGTGAGACACTGAAGGATATTGATCTCTGGTCCTCTGTCTCTTAGCCAGGCTGTCTTCATCACTGATTCCAGCCATCAGGTATTTGAGTCCGGTGATCCAGGTGCGCGCCTCCTCTCCTGTGCCGGACACCAGGTCCAGGGACTCCATGTGCTCCCCATAGTACAGACTGAAGCAGCAGTTTGGGTCAAAGCTTCCCTCGGCGTACCGTTGGAAGATCTCAGACTGCTTCCCCTCACACACCTCACGGATCGAGTCGATGGAGACTGACGGAGGAAACAGAAAGACGGAGAGTTCAAAACAAAGTTGATCTGCTTCTGGAGTTTACTGAAGGACAGTTTGGATCTACTTTAACTCATTGTTATGACACTTTATACGTCTACATCTTTGTGTTTAATACACAGACAGATTCATCAGTATCTCTCAGCAGAGGGCCGATTAAACACACTTCATACTTTGTTAAACACATCATGAAGATTACTGAATGCATGTGTGAAAAAAGGTTTCATTTTGCTGCATTTTTGTGGTTTCTGACACATCAGGAAAACGAGTTTCCGAATTGTAAAATGCACATGAATGCCTGCTCAATTCGGGACAACAACTCAGGGAAAAATTAGCTGCCGGACTTGCCGACTTGACGTCAGAATCTTCATCACGTGAGGAAAAATATGTTGTGTTAACGCTGTTCAGAGCTTCTGATGTCGATGGAGGGAGGCTCCTTTGCTTTAGCGTCCCAGCAGCGGGAGGGAAGACTTGCTTATTTCTGTAGTTTATTTACGCCTGGCCCTTAGTCTTTCATCTATCTGATAGCGAGTTCAGTTACTGTTTTATGCTTCTACTTCTTATAATTCACACTTTTTACTGGTGGAGTGAGCAGAACTTTTAGTTTGCAGCGTTGTGCAGCATCATTAAGCTTATAACACATCTAAACCTACTTAAAAAAAACAATGGAGCAAAAACTAAGTTTATTAAACCCAAATCATCCCTCTGTGGTTTTAATATTATTCTCCAGCTTCTCTGAATTCACACGCTGGCAGCGCTGTGAATGAATAGTCGTGGGCGCGGGGAGAGTTTAACCAGGAAATTCAGGTGTTATGATGTGAAGATATGAAGGACTTAAAAACACTCGACTGGATGAGCAGTGGTTTATTAAGATGCAACATTTATGAGATGTTAATGACATTTTACTGGAAGACACTGCCTCCAGTCATTCATTAGTTTTCTCCCGCGACGACAAACACATGATAAGTACTTCTGTTCTTCGTTCTGCAGCAGCTTCATTCCTAAATAACCACCTACAGTATATACCCAGCTCTGTGTCCTCCACACAGCAACAAACATGATTTACATGCACGCTCATTCATAATGCAGTGATGGAGCTGAACACTCATGTACACACTCTGTCCCCTGGGCTGTACTCTATGGAAACCTGTGTTTTATGGGAGTATATTAAAATCTCCTGGCTGTCACAGAGGCCATCAACATGACACTCGACATGCTGCCGCTGTGTTTTGAGTGCTCCTGCTTCTTTCATACATTATGGACAAGCATACGACAGGTAACATGTCCATAAGTATGACCCTACGACTCGTGTTCAGGATATGTGATGAGCCGCTGGCAGCACAGCTCGAGGATAATGATGTCAGGTTTTTCCACTTTTGAAAATGTCACAACCTGATTTGCAAACTACCACAGGGGCTCGCTCAGCACATCCATGCTGCGTTCAGGACCATCCAATCTGACTCTGAGGGCGTTTTTCACACCTATAGATCGTTTACTCTTTTCTGAGTCATGTACCAATTTGTTGCATAACTACCTCATTGTTAGCTAGTGTTCACTCAGGGGCATTTACAAGAGGACCGAAATGTGTGAAGCATGTGAAAATACTCTCTAAACAGTTGGAGCTTCTTGCAGGAAAATCCCTGAAGTAAACAAAGACTAGCTGAGTCCTGATTGGTTGTGGCTGCTGCAAAGACATTTTACAATTTCTAAATGGACGGACGACTTCTTAGACTGATGTCAGCTCTACTCATCAGTTTTCAGATTGTTTGCATTTATCACTGAAGGCAAATGATTCAGTTTGAAAATGAGGCAGCTCTAAAATAATATATTGACATTCTGGAGTTGCTGAAGGCGCTTATCGAGACAGTTCAGGAGAAGAAGGATAATAATCGTCCTGAACCAGGACCTGCTAGCAGGCTCCACATAAACAGAAGTTATAGTCCTGGATGTCTCAGTCACAGCTCTTTCTGCAGCCGTCTGTTCAATAAAAGGCAAAAAGGCCAAAAAATTAGCCAACCAAAGAGGGAGAGACTTTTGTCATTTAGAACACTGAAGGACAAAGAAATAGCGTCTCTGCTCTGCTGCTGTTTGCACATATTGAAATTAGGCATTCTGCAGGTTTTCAGGGGCACTTTCGGCCTCGTTTCCATGCAAATGAAAGTCTGATTCAATACCAGCACTCACAACCACTATACAGCAGGAGGGAAAGACAAGTTTATCTCTGTAGCACATTTCAGCAACAAGGCTTTTCAAAGAGCTTCACATCAAAATAATCAAGACAAAGTGCAGACAACACGTAAAAAAATCAGTCACACAAACCCTTCAAAATCAAACATGGGAAAAATAAAAACAGCAAAAACAGAAGTTAAAATATGAAAAGGAAGCTGCAAAACTTTCTCAAAGTATTTTTCTTGTCGTAGTATCGGCCTGATGAGCTTAGTGACCTGGTGCTAGATACGGGCAGACAGCGGTGGAAAATACTGAACGGAGGCAGTCGCTCAGTTTGTAGAGAGTGGGGTTGGGAACTGGAGGGTTGCCGGTTCAAGCGGCCGGACCAAGTCTGGATTTTGGTCTTGTAGCTGGAGAGCTGAGCACTGCAGAGGCGCCCTTGAGAAATGCACCAAAACCCAAACTTTTCAGGCGCTCCGTCATGTGTCGCCCCCCTCACTCTAACATCTCGCCATCAGTGCATGTCCACAGGATCCTGTTTGTACGTGTGTGTGTGTGTGTGTGTAGTATGTCTCAATAACGGTGTGTCAAAGTAATTCCCCCTCGTGGGATTAATAAAGGATGTCTTCTTTCTTCTTGAACAATTCTTGGTGACGTCAGCAGCTGCAATCCATTCTTTGTAAATTCCCCCTGAGTGCGGTCCTTCACTACCTCTGAACACCACAGCACAGGGACCGTGCTATCAGCAGGAGATTGTCTTTCAAGGGGTCAAGAATCAGAAATCAATGCCTCCAGGGTCTTCAATTAAATTCTGAGAATGAAGCATCACTGCTTGAGTTACGAGCCACTAAATGCATCAACACGGTAGATAACTAATTGTTAGCTCTAACACCTTAAAAAGGGACTTTCAAGGTTTTGGTGCACAAGTAAAAAATTGCTGAGCACCAGTTTTTTTTAATGTGGTGATAATTTGTATTTATTAAACCATCTGCAGAGCATCTCTAACACTGTAAGGATTTAAAAAAAAACAGCAAATAAAATAGAAATGTAGGCTGTTCCCAAGCAGCGCAGAGCCTTATTAATGTGTAAAAAAATACAAAATCTATCCTGAAGACACAGAGCCAGGGCACGTTAGCTAACACTTGTAAAATGTAAATTTGTGTTCTGGTTGTCTGTTTATTTTTTTGGTGCCAGAAGGATCAAATCTCCTGCCAGAAACACTGGACACCTGGTCAGTGTGAGCGGAGCAGAAACCTGCAGCGAGTCCTGGCTGCCCGTCCGTCTCAGTGGATGCTCTGTGATAAACCTCAAGGGGCTCAGAACAACACACAGGGCGCCAGAGACGCTGCCATGTGGGGACTATTGTGACTGACACCTGTTCAGGTAAACAATGACACACACACACACACACACACACACACACACACACACACACACACACACACACACACACACACACACACACACACACACACACACACACACACACACACACACACACACACACACACACACACACACACACACACACACACACACACACACACACACACACACACACACACACACACACACACAGGCTCTGCCAGCGCTGACGGGACTGGAAGATGAAGTCAGTCTGTCGCTGCTGAACAAATATATGGAGAGGGGGAGGACAGCGTGTGAGTCCTGCGTTACATTTTCTAGAAACACTCAGTTAATCTGTCGAGTGAGGAGGCGGGATTAAAAACAAACAGCGTCCTGCCTCCACTCTGATGTGTGGAAGAAGCTCGCAGGCTCCATTTTGCTCAACAAACTGTAAAGATTTAAGAATTAGGAGAACAAATGTGATTGATTTTTAATTTTCCCGTAAGAACAAAAGCTCCAACTGTCCTGATCCGCCAATAAACAGAGTGTGTGTGTCATTTTCCTTCAGTGTGCGTGTGTGTGTGTGTGTGTGTGAGACACTGTTTTGGCAGATTAAAGCTGATGAATAATTAAGTCGACTTAAGAAGCTTATTAAATCCCCGGGCTACAGAGGAGGGAGAGCAACAGGAAACTGAGCCCCTAAGCCCCCATGAGACAGTCGACATACTGAGAGCTGCTGCTGAAGTCTCTCTGCTTTCTTTAATTTAAAAAAACAAAAACACAGCAGGATGGTCTGTTTGCCTTTTGTAGAAAGTGTTCAGGGAAAATAAATGTCCAAATCCTAAATACAAAAAAACTGTAGGTGCAGTCAAAGCTTAAGTGGGTGGAGCCTGTTGGTAGGATGACTTATTGAGATTTAGAGTACATGATGTCCTCATTGGATGCCTCAATGAGCGCTCACCTGTCACATGACATAAGGGCCCAAATGTTTGAACAGTAAACACTCTAAACTACAGATTCAAGACGCTGTGACTTTAAGAAGAAGAAATAAAACTCACTCTTGGCCTTCTCATTCTTGCGCGAGGGCCTCCAGCGGATGCACGACTTGTGTTCGTCCAGGAAGAAGAAGCGCACCAGTCCCTTGGAGCCGCCGCGCAGCTTCACCATCTGGGTCCCACTCTGCATGGAGCTCATACATTTCTCCACTGCAGGCGAGAAAAGAAGCCAGACACAAGAGGAGGAGAGAGAGAGAAAAAAAAAAAAGGTTAGAGAGTTGTCAGAAGGGGAAACCGCTGGAGTGTGCACTGAAACTGACAAAGACGACCCGCACTCATTCTTAAGTGTGCGTTTGTCCGTTCATTTCCATGAGTTTCTATCTCATGCATAACACACTTATTTACTCAGACATCCACATGAACACGCAGCAGTGCAAAGCCAAAAACAGCCGATATGCCTGTCACTGCCAGCAGAGTTTTGCTTGTCTCATGAGAGGAAGATGAATGACAGCGAGAGGCAATCGCTCCACAAAAAGATCCACACTTCACACGCAGACTAACACTGAACAATAACAAGGAAAAAAAATCTACAAAACCTTGAGCTTTTTTCAGATTTGAGGATTTATATCACAGCCAAAATATAAGAGAAACTCTTTGTCACCTTCCAGGACAGAAACGACATGCAGAGAGAGAGAGAGAGAGACTTTAAGGAGACCTGCCAGAGGCCGAGCTTCTCCGTGTCCTTGTCGTTATTTTGGGGCAGAATTTGACATCTTCTCCACAGGAAGCTAATTGTGACGAGCCCTGGCCCGGCTGGTGTGGACCGCCACATGCCCCTGGGCTGCAGTTACACCCTACGTGGCCATATTGTCAATTATCAAATGTTTGTCACATCCTATCAAACTATTTCCGGCAGCGTGCCATGCAGGAAATCAGGCCAACTCAGCACGCACATCCATGTCCAAATAAGGTTAGCCGATCGCCGACACACATGACGGTCAATGAAAAAGATGACATTCAAACAGTGATGTTTTAAAACCACCAGAGCTGCACGGGATGAACACTTTGATAACTGATGAATCATTAGATTATTTTGAGCAGTGAGGTCAATCGTTTGCATGTGAGTCGTTGCTCTTTTCTGTCCTTTAATGACATTAAAGACGTCACCTTGAGCTCGTGGTCATTGCAATAAGCTTAGAGAGAAGTGACATCAGAGGCTGATCGTGGTTAATCCAGGACAATTTGGTCCAAAGCACGCAGAGAGATGTTCAAAAAAGAAAACAAACACGGGATTAGCAGCAGGTGGCAGATTTCTATCTCGTTAGATTATTAGATTGGACACAAAGGAGAGTTATGTTTTCACACCAAGTCACTGCATCATTTTAATTTTCCTCACAAAATAAAATATGAAACTCTGACCTGACAGCATCAACAAAGTCTGAATGTAAACTGGAACATGTGACACCTTTAAGTAAACGTCTTGAACTCTGTGGCCTGAATGCAACACTTCCTAAATATCTGCCGTGTAAGGAGGTAATGCAAACGGAGCCAGCCGTGATGGATGGCTCTAATTGAGCATCAATTTGACCTGGCACAGGTCCCGCTGCAGAGAGCAACCCCCCCCCGGGGTATTGTTAATGCAGTCCTCTAACCTCTGCTATCGGATTCATGCTCGAGACTGCACGTGCAACGTTACGCTTTCAGAGCGCTCAAACACAAGACGGGTGTAAAATTCAGTCAGAACACAAGAATGATGAATATAACACACACCAGTGATTGTGCAGACAGAAGGACACACTGTCGTTATTCACACAGTCGATGGTAACGTGATCGAATGAGCTGTAAATGCACAGAGTCTGAACCAGTGGCCGACCCTGTCATGACCTTTGACCCTCCTGTTAACCTGCCCTGCAGACACAGAGGGGACAATCAGCTGCTGATGGGAGGAGAGCGTTTTTTTTTATTGCACATTGCAAAGAATATGTAATGTGCAATAAAAAAAGATATGTTTCTTGTGTTGAATGAGGATAAGCTTTGAAATCATGGAGTTATTTAAAAACAAACAAAAAAAAAGGAAATGCTTTTCAGCTTGAACTTTTTTCAGTCAATAAAATACTGGAGATTGTAAATGATATAAGGTGTCTGAGTTGTTGTTTTTGAGAGTTTTAAGAATTTCATACTGATTTCATGATGACATTTTTCCAGAATAATGATGACATTACATTTCAACATTGATGATGCGTTAGTACACTCAGCCTGTTTGGGATCAATACTGCAGCCACATCAGTGTGGACGGACGGATGAATACAGCCCCCCGAGCTGCTCATTGATCCCACGAGCAGTCTGGATCTCTTTCTATCACACACACACAAACACACACACACACACACAGACTGATATCATGTCCACTGTGACGCCACAATATGCAATTTAAAGAAGAAGAAAATGAGAAGAAAGATGAGTGTTTGACTGTGAAACTGCTAAATGCACTGATTGCACATGTCCACTTCTTTTCTAATGACCACACAGTGCGGTCAGTTAGTCTCTCTTTGCTATCCTCACGTTCACATCTCACTGAGCTCTGAGCTGTCACATGAAGTCAGTCAGAGCGTCCAAGAAGAACCAGAACAAGAACAAGAACAAGAACCACTTATCAATTACAAAAACAAACTGGGAGTGAATGATTGCAGTTCTACCTTCAATGGGTCCAATAAAAGCAATAAAAGAAAATAAAAGAATAAATGTTGATTAAATATGAATTGCAAAATCATTCCGGGGATGTGTCGTTCAAACACAAAAGCTGCAAGAGACCAGTTGACGATGCAACGTGTGATTGGTTTTCAATGAAGTAAGAAATTATCCGGAAACATTGACCCTTCCTGATCTCACAGCTTCGACTTCTCCGCGCCACAGAAATGGCACAATGGCTGTGAGGCGGCTTTTTATTGATTTGCGAGGGGTAGAGTCCTTTTGTATATGTGCAGGCTGATTGCAGCGCCTGATGCCCAGCGGCTGTAACAGAGCTAACAGATCTGCCCTCCATCAGCCCAACAGGAGGCACTTACCCATGAAATGAGCTGCTGTCAGAGTTTGCACTGAGAGCATCCTGACTCTGCTGACTTACGGGTCAGGATGGCACAGGGCTGGAAACATTCCTCCTGACACCGGTTTAAGAGCTCATCGTGCTCCTCCTGTCAGAGCTGAACTCCACAGCCTTTCACATCCAGCACAGTCTGCCTGCTCACATCAACATCTGCTGCTATCGCTGTCTGCGTCCAGAGAGCCCCACACCCCGGCGCCTTTCACTTCTCTGATATTCAGAACGAAAGTGTCAGGCCTTCACACTCCGCAGACTAAGTGGAGATAAGTAGAGAAGAAAACAGCTGCAGACAAGTGGATTTATACGGTGGCCTGGCAGGTCAAATGACAGTAATGTTTCAGAGTATGCAAACTTTTAAAAAAGAGACAAACTTTTTACAAAACAAAATTTGGTTTGGTGCAGTTTGGCGCCCACCACAGGTCTCTGAGTGCAACTGCACGACCTCAGACAATGTGCAATTTGTTTACAAATAGAGTGTCTGTTGTTTGCAAACAATAAGCATTTGTTTGTGTATTCAGCTGTTACCATGATGACTATCAGCCGTGGCTTGAAGCTACATTGCCGAGGCTAATTTTTTACAGGCTAGCTGAGAAAAGGTTCCAAACTCATAAAGCTAACTTAAAGATCGACGAGGATAAAGACGACTTTTTGGCATCAGATGGATTTATTGTTGTAAATCCAGGTTTGTATCAAACCTGAGACATAACTCAGGTTAGACGAGTTACTGTTCTATTAGGTCGACTTTGAATCGACTTCTTTCAGATGGAAAAGTTACAGATTGATGCTTTGGTGGTTGGTGAATCTGATGGTGCACGGCCATCCAATCACAACCAAGAAGTGTTGTCCTACCTTCATCTGAGGTCTGAAATGTTGAGTTGTGTTTTGAGTCTTGTACTTTCAGCTCTGTTGTCAAACCGCATGCACATTTGATTTCACCAGTGTAGCGAGCGGTTAAATCTAATCAAAGCGCGACCAAAGAGACTCGCTTCAACGTGAACACACTCCAGCTGAACACAATTCACTCACACATGAGGGGGCAGGGAAAGAGGCCACGCTGCGCTCACGCTCACGCTCCCCTGCCGCTCCACGGGGAAAAAAAGGAAAGTGTGTTTGCTCTGGTGCTGGAGCCGGCTGTGTGTGTGTGGGAAAACCCCAAGGGGAAGTCGACTAAATCTTTGAAAAGTGTTTTCTCCTGCACTTTACAGACTCGAAGAGAAGCTGCACGGTTTGTGGGTTTAACTCAGGGGGTCAAGTTAAATATGGCAGGAGAGGTTAGAGGTGTCTGAACGGCAAACGGCAGCGTGAAGAAACTAACATGTACGTACCAAATGTGCACAAAAAGAATATTTAAATGTCAATGTGAGCCGTGAATAATAATAATACTAACGGTGAGACTCCACATGCAGATCAAACTGCAGAGCAGCAGCCTTTTAGCAGGAACTGGTGGAAAAAAATACATTTGACCCATTTCTGAGCGTGGTAAAGGTTAGTCATAGCCTATGGAGAGCTGATTAAGCCTGGATAATGAAAACCAGTGTAATCAATTAAACAACAGTCCAGTGGTCTGGGACTCAGCTGCTGCAAAGTGGAACGGCTCCTTGTAGCGTCTATGAACCCGTCACAAATGTGCAGAAAACTCAGTTTGTTTTTCACATCTAGTCTGAGAAAACATCACAATCAACAAATAACACAACAAGAGAATCTGTTATTCTCATGCACAGTTACTTTCCAGTCGAGTGACCCATCTTGTCTTTGTTATAAATCTTTTCACTAAGTGTTATGATAACTGCATCTGAGGGATCAAAACTATAAATGTGTAGACTTATTTTTGGGCTTTTTGTGCCTTTAATGGAGAGACAGGACGGTGGATAAAGTTAGAAATCAGGGAGAGAGAGGGGAATGACATGCGGGAAAGCGTGCACTAACCACTGCACCACCAGAGACCCTAAAGAAAGATATTTGAAAGATATCTGCATCTGTTTTTTCTGTCACTAATATCAGTATGAGTATCGGGCCCCAAAGGTCCCGTATCGGTCAGGCTCTAATTCAAACTTCACACAAATGTCATGTGATAAAAGGTTTTCAGTCAGCGCGTCACTAAGAGTCTAACTGTTCCCCTCACAGAGGACGCCGTTCTCTGAACACTAATTAGACTAATGAGAGTCGATCAAACGTCAACAAAGGCGGCGCCCCGGTGAGAGCAGCGTCTAACCAAACACTGCCAAAACGTTTTAAAAAGCCTGTGTCCTCGCCAGGAAGTCAAGGTGATCAAAAGCAGAGGAAGGTAACCCCGCAGGTGCAATTAACAGTAACTGATTTCAATGAGCCGACAGCAAAACTAGCAACGCCAAATGCACACCGGTTTGATTACAAAGTGACGAAAAAAAACGACAGCACAGCAAAACGAGAAACATGCTTTTCTAAGAAGCTCTGAGAAAACAGATCAAAGCAGAAGGATGTTAAAGACAGAAGTTTAAAGTAAAAACAAACAAACAGAGAGAGAGAGAGAAGCCGAGACTTCTCACACTCACACACACACACACACACACACACACACACACACACACACACACACACACACACACACACACACACACACACACACACACACACACACACACACACACACACACACACACACACACACACACACACACACACACACACACACACACACACACACACACACACACACACACACACACACACACACACACACACCAGGGGATATGACTGTTACCATGGTTACAACATCAGATTTAAAGTGTGTGGTGATGAGGAGAAGACTCCCCTCATGTGTGGAGGATCATTTGATGTTAACTTAACGTTTTAAAAGTAGTCTGTTCTGAAGCATAATGAAAGAGAGATCTTTACTCTCTGATGCGTCTGTGCCTCGTTTTCTACTTTTGGAAAAACTGTAGTCTGGTATTGACGGCATCGGACACACAAGTGTTTATCCTTTAACTTGAAATACTTGACACAGTATGTAGTTAACACTTTCCTTTAAACCTTGGTTTACACATTCTGCATAAAAGCGCAGAGTAGCTTGGAGACACAGGGAGGCATCGGGTACCAGAAGTGTTCTGGTTTCTGTTTGTAGTGCGACAGGCAGCCACGTCTTAGCGGTACACCAGGACGCTTAAAACCTGCCTCAGCTCCAGCTCTTTGCCTGATTCTAGGTTGGCTAAAAGTTAGGTAGCGGTAGCATTTCCAATATGGCGACCTCCATCGCCGGGCTTCAAAACTCCACTTCGAAAACACTGCCACTACATCCATGTTTTATACAGTCTATGTTTGAAACTCTCTTCCTGGTTGCAAATTCTATTTCAATTCTGTACTTGTGTGTTTTTGCATTCTGTAACTCCCACAGAAGACAACTCCAGTGATGGTTAAGTTGGAAAATAGCCAGATTTGAGCAAATAAATAATTCTGTACGAGATTCTGAGCGATTCTAAAACGATTTATTCAACACTGTCCACAGTAAAACATCTTCTCGCTCTATAGTTGATCTTCAGTTTAAAAGAAGTCTCTCTAAAGAATGGGAAATTATCCCCCAGTCCCGTATACTGGGATGACCTAGGGGAACAGTCTTTACAGGGTATTAGTGGGCCTGCTGGAGGCCACAGCTGCTCTGGTTGGTTAATGTGCTTACAGCAGGAAGCAGGCGACGGGTGTCAGGTGAGTTTGGAGTTTCCCTCCAAAACACAGCTGAGCCTAGGGGCAGGTAGGAGGAGAGGGGGGTCACCTGAGCGACACGTTGGGATGACCTGATTGCTGTCCTGCTCTCACAGTCAGGATGTGGGCCAAACAGGCCGAGTCCTCAACTGTCAGGGCAGCAGGTTAAGCCTGGAGGGATTGTCTGGAGGCCATATGTTACAGCCAAACACACACACAGCCACACACACACACACACACAAACGCAGGTGTTTCCATGGGGCAGATGGTCATTTTGCTCTCTGGGATCAGCAAACCTAACGCAGCCTGACATGGAGGTGGTAAGGGTTACACACACTGAGCAACTTCGATCGTGTGTGGGAGGGAAAACACATCCTTCACTCCGCCTACTGATTAGAAAAATAAATGTTTAAGTTGTCTTCCACCTTGTGAATTTAAAAACTTGTTTGGGTATTTTTAGTTCTTACAGCTCAGCACTGTCTGAGTCGATCAACCCGTGTAGATCTACACTGAGAAGGGGGTCATGGTGACCTGAGGTTGCAGGAAAACAGACCAAGTATCCTTCTAAACATCGCCAACACATGCTGCAACCTGATTGGCTGCTCCAGTTTCAGCAGGAGTAGTACACCATCTGTCGGCTTAATGTGGAGGAATGCTGCTCGTAACTGGATTAACACAATCTACATCCACGGTAAGAAACACACCTCTTAAATACTTGATCTGGAGCAGAATAACAAAGCGTTTGGACTCAACACGAGTCAAAGAGTGATTTTAAAAACCTGCACTTATATTGTGACATAAACTGAGAGGGTGTGGGAGAGAAAGAAGAGGAGGACAGTGTGGTAACTTCAGTCACAGTCAGAGTGGCCACATAAAAGCCTCCCACAGATTGTAGGTGTCCTGCTCCTACTCTGCCTTGTGGCTCCGCTCTCACATACAGCCGGTACACAAGCTGTAACAGTCAGGATCAAGACATCAAACATTCAAGTTCAGGATCTTTCAAGGCTGAAATAAAAACTCCCTCTCTGCCCTCAACGAGTTCTGTTCATGTCATAATAAATGGAGAAAGTTGTCAGTGATTTTTTAAAACAGAAACACCTTTCATGTATTCACAGTTCTCTGAGGGTCATTAACAACAATAAATGTGCATTTTTTATGCTCGTCTGTGTGTCTGACAAAACGTCTGGATCGATTTATCTTTGTTGATTCTTGAGAACAGGCCGATAAAATTCAGAACAATAAAAATGGTTCTCCAACGTGCCCATCATTCACATCAGATTTAGTGGGAAAAAGGCTTCTGAAGTCGTAACTAAAAACTCCGCCATGCAAATCTGAACAAAAGGAAAAAGGGATTTTAGAAAGGTGCATGTGACGAACTTCAGCCAGAGCACCGATCTGATTCAACAATTTATCAGCCATCCCAAACAATCAACTTCTCTTGCATGCACTGCAAACATATACGCATACAATGGCTGCCAGTAGACATTCTGTTTAATAGCATTAAAGAAGAACTGATTTCAGGTAACTCATCAGGTGATGATAGCAAACGACATTAAAGCAATGCTAGCTCCGAGGAAAAGCGAGACAAATGTCAGCGATCAGGGATTTCTTATCATAGATGAAGGCGGCAGTTTATATCCGAAGTCAAGACATTAAAAACAAGTAAAAACAGCTTCATCTACTATTTCATGTTGGACCACAGAGTTACAGAAAACTCCTTAGTAGACATGAGATGTGAGGAGGGGCTGCATGCTGAACTGCAAACTACGATCAGCTCGATTCATGAGTTTAGGAAGTTAAAATATCAGAATGAGTTTCAGGATGGAAAAAAGGTTTCAAATAATCTTTAAACATGACAACAAAGAAGTGAAGAATTGTAGCTTGTACAATCTAACCAAGTCACTCTGTGAGTTTCAGTACTCTGTGTTTTCTGAGGTCTCATATCTCTGACTTTAGACTCAGCTCACCCATGAAGCCGAGCCTCCACTTAGAGAAAGCCACGATGCTGTTTCCTATCCAGAAGAACTCCTCCACCACATGGGACTGAGGGGTCGGTTGTGTCTGCTGCTCCAGCTGTTCCTGCTGCTGTTCATGCTGCTGCTGCTGCTGCTGGCTCTTACACCGAGCTTCCTCCTTCTCTTTGTCCATGTCCCCCTCAGAGGAGGAAAAAGCCCCTTTAGCCAGAGGTCCGGGTTTGTCTCCGGTGGCCGCCATGGCCGTGGAACGCATCAGAGCTGAGGACATCGGGCCGATGGGGAAACAGTTGTTGATCTTAGGCGTGCTCATTTTGAACGGCTGAGATTAGGAGGCGCTGCCTACAAATCCCCGGGAAGTTTCCATGGGAGTGTCGTTTGAGAACTGACGTTTACCTCAAGTTCTTCAAAATGACTAAATCACCCAAAGCCTGGGTTATTCAAACTCCTTTAAAAGCTGAATAGTAGTGATGCTCCTTCCTCAGTTCCCCAGGAAAGCTCAGCCAACAGAGTCCTCAGTCTCTGTTGAATGGTGTCAACAGTTGGTCAATAATCTTGTGCAGACTTTGCCCCCAGCAAACCTGCTTACTGTCCCACCATCTCCTCAATATTCCTCCTTTCCAAAGCTTGGCTTGTCTTCATGCCGTGCCATCACTTCTTAATTTCTTCTCTCAGCTAGCACTCATCCGGCTGGCTTCTTATGAAAGACACGAGAGAGTGTGGCTGCAGCAATATGGAAGCAGAAGAGACGTGGAAGCACAACACACAAACTGAGCAACATGTGTTGGTCGGGCAGAAATCCTAAATCCCTTGGAAGCAGTAATCCCGGACTAGGAGATTTGCTAAATGTGTGGAGTGAAACGTAGCGACCTGCAGCATAAGACGGATGTAGGACATGACGGGTCCTTCATAAAGAGGTAGCTGCTGTTCTCCTCCTGGAGCAGATAAAACAGACTGTTTGCTTTCAGACGGACGGACTGAGCCCTGATATTCACAAACCTGTCTGCAGGCGACACCAACCCCAACCGAGCTCCACATGAAACAATCCTATTATCAACTACCTGCAGCACACGCTCTTTGTGTGCCTTACTGAGGCTGTGCATTATCAGCAGCACAGATTGAAAACACAGTGAATTTACTCTCTGTGTGTTCAGAGCAAAGAAGAGCACTTTTTGTGTTTTATGCTACAGGGCCGAGTGTGAGCGTCGGATCATTTAGATGTTTTCAGATTAGTTACACTGTGAATATTTTTCTCTTCCAGATCAACAGAAATCCAAACACTGTCGAGTCTGGGTTTACAAAAACCACCAGGAGGTGCACACAGCTTGCTTCATTGTAACGCCTCCCCCAGAAACTGTCCTGAATGACGTTCCTGCTTCTAGCTACTGGAGGCTGACCGGCGCCCAGTTTGATCAGCTGTTATCTGAGTCAGGCTGATTCTAGTCTCATTAAACTGCAATAAAAGAGGAAATGATGATTTAATAAATACATCATCATGCAGACTTTAAAAGGTCAGAATTTAAACTTGGAATGTCTGTTAGCAAGATGAGACCAACAAACTGTTTTGTTTTAGAGAGTTTCTGAAACAATCTCAGAAAAATCTCAACCAATAGTGTTTTCATATCTGCACAAAACACCAGAAAAGTCCTGAAGTTCTCATGCTGAGCGTCATGTGTGAACACAAACAGCTGAATGTTTCTCTCTTCACCAGGAGTTTCTCCTCCAGCCTCCTCATATTTATTCTGCAGAAAGTCAGAGTGAGCTGATGAAAAAACGCAGCAGGGTGGAGCACCTGGAGCCAGAGGGAGGGGGTGGTGATGACAGATCAGGAGGATTGTACTATCTATATACAATACTGTACGAGCACATACATCCAAACTCAATATTGCCCTAAGACGGTTTTCATAAACCTTTGCTCAAACAGTCACAGTGTCCGCTCCAAAAGTAAAGAACAGTGGAGCGAAACGGGTGAAGTTTGAGGCAGACTCCTGACAGGGGGGGCTGCAGCAGTCTGAGCACGCTCAGTGGTGTCAAACAGAGTCAGAGTTCCCGATGTCTCAGCAGCACCACACTTTGAATAACAGCTGTCATGTACTGAATATGGAGGAGCTTCATCTCCACAACTAAAAATAAAAACTCAACCGTCCACAGCGGAGACGCACAGGAGAAGCACAACATGTCGGTGGTGTTCAAGACTTCACCTCGTCCAAAATCACTCGAAGAGCAGGAGATGTGGCTCATACAAACATACATATTTCTATTTCTACAGTTTATTTTGTATTAAACATTCATCCATTTATCAGACAGAATATATTAGGAAATGACAGATTTTATATGGAAAGTGTAGTAAGGAGTGTCACATTTTCTTGACCTTACAAGAGGCTCGCTACATCCACAGAGGGAGCAGGTCCTCTTTGTTTCACCTCCATGTTTCTAGAGCAGCCCACACTAAAGTGTCTCCTCGGAGGCCCTCTCACTCTTTTTCAGGTGGTCAGTAAAAGGTGAGGAGAGCGGTTTGACGTCGGGTGCAATCTGCCACCTCGCTGCTAGATGTCACTAAATCCTGCAGACTGCTCCTTTAAAAGACAATGAACGCTGTGAATCAAACTCCTCGGCTCCTCTGACCGGTTTGGAAACTGCACCGTGAAAGTCTTCAAAAAGCTGAAGGCCACTTAAGATGGACACTCGCGTCCAGATTGATTATAACCTTACAAACCAGTAGGACAAACACCCCGAAGACGGTTCTGGACTAAAACACAAAGATTCTTGTGCAGACAAGGGCAAATGTGTGGATGACATCACAGCAGACAGACGACAGTATTCAGTGCCTGTTGTGCATATCGATGTGAAGAAAGACGTTTTTGTCTCCTCTTGGACTAGTGTCTCAGTGTGTCACAAACTACACAACAGGATCAGGAAATCAACATTAATTTTGCTTTTCACACAACAGAATCGATTTGACCTCAGCAAGTGTTTCTCCTCAAATTAAAATCACAGTTTTAATCAGAGTTTAACACAAGGCTTAAAGGGTCAGAGACTAAACACGTCCCTTAATGCTTTCAGACTGACGTGCATTTTTTAAAAATCATATGTATCTGGACACCTGCAAAACCTTGAACAGGGTTCAAAACAGCTGTGTGAGTCCAACTTCTCCTCTGGCTGACACCAGTCACACATGGAAGATTCAGCTCGACTATTTCAGGTGTGATGGGGGGGCGATAGCGCCGGTTAAGTGCTCTAAATCCTTCCTGTGTGTGTAAGAGAAGGATAAGGTTTGAGATAAATCCAAATTAAAAAGCACAGCAGCAGGAGTCAGGGTACAGCAAACACATGCACAGGATCACAATCAGAGGATTCTGTTCTGCAGAAAACTGGATCATCTCTGCAGTCTGAGCAGGTTTCATTTCAGGAGTACGAGCCTACGGGGCGGCAGAGCACGCCATCCTACCTGAGAGTACAAGTCGCATTGAGTCAGAGCTTCACAGTTTGTGATGGACCCTGAGGATGCATGGTAGGCTGCATGGACACTCAGCAGAGGCGTGCATGTACAAAACATCCCCACAGTCTGAAACTGAACGCTCATTTGAAAATGAAATAATAAACATCTGACATTTCTTGCAGTGTGATTGATGTCTGTGTTGTGCAGCTTGTTCATTGGACGAGCCCCTTCTACAGTATGTCGCCTCAGGCACTAAATTAAAGGACGTGAATTGAAATGAATTACTTCAATATCTGCAGTAGATGCATTTTCACATATTAGCCTGTAGCCAATCATTTTAATTTTCTTGTTCATATTTCACACATAAAGATGGTAAATGTCATTTCAATATGGCAGCCAATGACTTCTTCCACACCAACAGGTGAGGTCATCCTCCATCAGGCTCAAAGGGAGCGGGAGCCATCACAACAATAACCTCAAACAGGCACATTCATAATCCTGAGAGGTTTAATTTAAATTCGCCCACAAACACAAATGTGATCAGCCCACCGCCGAGGCTTAGAGCTCTTCACATTTAGCATATAGGCACCAGCACCGCGGTTAAATCTGGCTTTACCTTCCCACTTTACTCTTATCTATAATTACACTGAGTGCCTGTCCTAGAAGAATGTGCAGAGCCGCACCAGAGCAGCGTGGGCCTCAATGTGTCAGCAGACCAAACTACCGCCTTTGCTCCATGCATACTTTAAACTACTTCTATAATTCCTTTTGCATGTCACCACTATAATGTCTCCATTAACCAAAGGCATTCATTCAATTGCTGGGAGGATCTCTTCAATCCGGAACGCCTCCCAAACTGTGGCTGATTAAAATGCAACTCAATGATCGCAATTACTGGGAAGAGGACCTACTCTGCAATATAAAGTCCGACCAAATATCTAACATTTAAAAGGATCTAAAAGCAGCTTGATGGCTCATTTCCACGCCGAATTAATCTGAAGGCTTTTAAAGCAACAACTACTTCCTGCATAACTCTATACGATCTGCTTTTAGAGTTCAGGTAAGCAGGAAAAGACAACAATGACTAAATTCCTGAAGGAGTTTGGTGCATTAGAGGAAGATGACAGCATAAGGGGCTTCAACAGGTGTTTGGTCTGAACCAGCAATGCAAATGTATACCTCAATAAAGTTAATTAAAATAACCAAAGAGGAGTAACATACAGGTTAGATAACTCACCTTGGCCCAGGGGTTTGGTATTTTTCCTCTTTTTGTAAGTCCCACATTTCGACACGCAGTTTTCAAACAGGTGGTTTCCAACTTTCGTGTGTCGTTTTCGCACCTTTGTCCAGGTAGCATAAATGAGAATTTTCGACGTCTTGTCATTGAGAAACCAGAGATAAGCAGACTCGTATGAAGTCAAAAAATGTGGCATAACAATAAAACTCTCACAGGTGTCATTAAAAAACTATAAAAACGGATTAAAAAAAACCCCCAAATCTTCACTTCCGGTAACAGTTAGGGGAGGAATAAAAAGTAAAACATCACAGCGGAGTCACATTTTGTGCAGAATTATCAACCCATTGGAATTTAGCGACATAACGAGTGCATTTTTGCCGGATGTAGTTTCTCAGGTCGTCTACAGGTAGCCTACGCACGTGCACAGTGCACACACACCTGTGTTGCATTCAGGCGCAAGTTGGAGTATGGGAAATGTGATATGTGACAGAACGCAGCCGATTCCAAAAGTTGAATACGAGTTAAAAAATACTGCCTAAAACAGCTTTTAGGGTTTGTTCATATTATTTTTGAATATAGGACTTTCTCTGATCCACTACGATTTGTTTTTAGTCAATTTTAAAACCTAACAGCAAGTAGGTTTGTATTCGTGGACTACATGTTACAAGAGAATTTCATAGTGAGTCTGCAGCAAAGGCTCATGGGATATGGTATAGTTAATTTAATACCTTTTTTAATTAACATTTCAAGTTTGTCTCCTAGTCTATTGATTATTTGGATTGGTCACATTTTATCGATGTCTTTCAACCGGAGAAACTCTGGTTATAGAATATAGATGTCCATTTTTATAATTGTGTGCTACATACTGAAACATTGCAATGAGCTGACAGCTGACCTGATAAAACCTTTGTTTTCATTTGAATGTTTCAGTACATGAACATGATCCGACACAAGACGAGTTTATATATAGGATACAATTGTTGACCCATTGTTGGCCCTTAAGACAATAAATCAATTCATAGCCCTGCACAACAAAGCGAACATAGACCAATTAGGAGCAAGTGGGCCAGTGGAAAGTAGGCCAAAGCCCTGGTGACTAATTTGACAGCGTGAAACGTCTCGTTGCATCGTGTTGTCTGTTTGTGATTGTAATGAGCGCCTCTGGAGTCAGACAATCAGCGAGAGGGCAAAGACACTTGACCATTAAAGTGGACACACGGGTGACCTTCACGTCTGATTACTGTTGACAAGCAGCAGAAACGCTCCCTGGGGGCCGTTCAGGGTCGAAGCATTCTGTCATTTAATTACTTTTTCTGATGAGAAAGACACATGTGAGGTGGCTTTGTGTGAGCTTTTGCCTCAGGCGCCGGGGACGAGCGCTGGCCGTGGTGCTGAAATACTGTTTGTACCTGTTTGTTGTGTTATGCAAGTTTCTGTACTAAATGCTGCTTTCAAATCTGTCAAAACAACAACAAAAAAAAAAATAAAGCCACAGGAGAGTAAGTGAGGTCGGACACTCGATGTTTTTAGAAAGTTATATAATACAAAGAGATGCACTTTAAAACAGGCCTTTCTAACTGTAGCTATTTAAAACTGGTCTGCATGCAAACTTTGTTTTGCAAGTCTGAACAATCAGACACAGACATGTAATCCTCTTCTGCATCTCCATGAAAACACTGATTAAGTTGTTCATACAAAATATGGCAGCGAGCAACTTTAAAGGTCACATATCCTCCTCCTCTTCTTCAGTGTAAATAAGTCTCAGAGCTCCTCAAAACATGTGTGTGAAGTTTCTTGTTCTAAATCCACTCTGATCCTGTATTTGACCATGACTATAAACCCCTCTATTTCAGCCCTGCTCAGAACAAGCTGTTTCTGTGTCTGTACCTTTAAATATGTAAATGAGCTGTGTCTGACCACGCCCCCTCTCTGGAAGGGCTTGGGTGTCTTGGTCTTTCTCGTTTCATGTTCTATTGTTTACGGTGAGAAGGCAGACTCAGAGGGCAGAACAAACACCTAGCTGTGGGAGTGTCACCCACCTGGGGGAGGGGCTACTGCCCTTTGTGATGTCATGAAGGGAAAATCTCCAAACGGTCTGTTTGAGCACACATTTTCTGAAAAGTGGAGCAGGCAGAAGACGGACAGGATGGACTTTTCTCATCATTGGGGAGTTTGTAGACAGACTAGAGACACATATTAGTGTTAGAGGAACACAGGGAAGAGTATTTAGAATCATATGTGACCTTTAAAACAGAATATGTGGCAATGAACTTTGTGAATTTACAGTCCATGTGAGGAGCATCTGTGTGAGTCTGGCTTCTCTTTCTACTATTTAAAAACTAAACTGAATAAATTGCTTGGTGAAACAAGAAAATCATTTCTATTTTTCAGCTTTCCCTTCCTGACGACCCCTGAGGTCTCGACAATCTGTCATTTACAAAACGTTATAACTTAACAGCATCATTTTAGAAAATTATTTTGGTGACCTGGGATCAAATTCATTTGAAAGTTATCAGTCCCTGAATGCCCTTCAATATGAAGCCGTATGCTGCTTTGTCAGCTTTTTTTCTTGTCTCATAAAAAGGGAGCTGGCCGTGGTGCTGAAATGCTTCAACGAGTCTAAGCCTGCTGGTTTGATTTGCAAGGCGCAGCCCGTACAAGTTCTTCCAGATATGTTTTGAAGCATCACATCCACAGGAGCATTATTAAGGTCGATGGGCGATATTATAGGGAATACAATGAAGTAAAAAAAAAAAGTAAATAGACTTGAGCTTGTATATTTCTTTTCTAGTCTTCTGACTACTCAAATTACTTTCATACTGCAGGTCACACCTACACATTCACACGCTGATGGTAGAGGCTGCTGAGTAAAGAGTCCATCAGTATTAACTCATCCATTCATACACATTGACACGCCGCCGCTGAAGCAGTGGGAGCAACTGGGGGTTAAGTGACTAGCCCAAGGACACATCGACATGTGGCTGCCCTGGACAGTCGTATCTGTTGCATAATTTTTTAACACTTGAACATTTTGTCCTCTCCGGGCCAAACTCTGTTTTGAAAGTCTTTCACATACAAGTAAGAAACTCACTTCTGTGTTCCCATGGAAACAGTGGACTACAAGTTCCCACAAAAAAACATGTCAGTTAGTCACTAGAAAAATACAACTCAGGAAAATAGAATTTGATGAAACTACTGTTCGAATTCACTCACTTCTTTGACAAAAGAGAATCATCTTTATTAAATGAGCTGTGCCGTGTTACAGAGAGAACGTTTGACCTTGTTTGCACTTTGATGACCTCTGACTGCTCTGCTGATCTCGCACTAAGACCTCCAGAGTTTCCTGACCTGCCTTAAAAAACGCTGAGAAAGAGATGGTTAAAGCTGCATTCCCCCTGAAATAAAAAGTACTTAAAGAGCCCATATTATGCCCTTTTTGGGGTTTGTATATTTAATCTATGTACCTACTTTTGTACGTTCACAATAGATAAAGTCTGAAAAAAGTGTCTGTTTTCATGTACTGCTCCTCCTTGCTCCCTCTACGCTCTGAGTCCGTCAGCTGCACTCTGTTGAGCCCACACTGTTAGACCCCACGTGGGCCAAGTCTGCTCTGATTGGTCTGCCGATCCGCTCTGTCGTTATTGGTCAGTTGCTCAGCACGGTTCTCGGAAATGTCCCGCCTCTTTTACCATATTGGGAATGCAGCCACTGGCTCCGTCCGAGGGGAGCATAAACATCAGCACCGCAGGCTACGGCATATCGTGGGCGTGCTACAGAAGTTAACAGGCGTGCAACATGAGCTGCTGGGCTTGCCACAACGAGCCAATGGGCTTAGATCAGTGATCTCACACTGACAATGACGTCACACTGACAATTCTTTATCAAGGGGGGCTAGAACCGAGCGTTACATGCAGCTAATGCTACAGCTAACAGGAGGACGTAGGAGAAGCTGCGTTTCCGCGGACTTTGAATTTTTGCAAATAGATGTGCCTAAACATGCACAGGACACTTGGAAAACACACTGAAGAGCATATAAAACCAGATAAAGCATAATATGACACCTTTAATGTATTCACTAGGAAACAAACTGTATTCAAATGGCTCTTCAGGGCTTTGCAACAAGAAGTCTGATGAGCAACAAGAGAATAAATCTCACAATGATGAGGACAATATGGTGTGTCTTTCCCATGCATACTGGCACTGCTGTGCTTGTGATGCAGCCCGGGGGACAGTGTGAGTGCAGGTATATATCCACTTAATGAAGCGTCACTTCATGCCTGTGCATCTGCCGGCTTTAGGCTGTGATTTGGCCTGATTCTGCAGGCTAATAACTAATGAAATACCTCCTACAAGACCGCAAATATACACATCAAAACCAGCAGGGAGAGGAGAGACAATGAAATGTAATAATGGAGAACGTTTGCAGGGGGGGGGGGGGGGGGGGGGGGGCAAATACAGCAAAGACAGAAATCCTCATTTTGACTTTTTGACAGTTGCTGTGAGGGATGACTCTGGAAAAGCTCTTTCCCCCAATACAATAATGAGGGAGGAACCTGCTGAGAAGCTCACTGCATACTGAGATCCCAACGCAAGGTGAAAGTCTGCCCACAGAAAGATGCACCAGGAGTCACATGAGATCTAGCTCTAAAACAAAAAAAACAACTAAATCTCAGGCTCAAATGTTCCCGGAGGAGAATGGAAAGAGAAGCAGAGAGAGAGAGAGAGAGAGACATCAGGTCCCTCTTGGCAGCTATAAATAGAAACAGGATATTACATCAACCTCTGCACGAGCACAGGGCAGCTCTGTCTGCAGACTTTATAATGCCTCTGTGTATTAAGACTGATCACTGCACCGAACTCAACACAGCTGCAGCACAAAAAAACTTTTCTGAACTAACACTGCAAGCATGGACAACTTTGTTTTAGAGACATTCTTAATATGTATGTATGTATATTAATATATCTTTATTTACATGATGCTTTCAGGAGCGCTCAGGAGGGAAGCTACCCGGTCACATGTTCTGAAGACGACGCTCCGCTGTCCCTCCTCCAAAGTGTCACACATGTCCTGGTGGGATAACAGCTTCTTTAGACTTAATGGCTTATAATACCAAGGAACTAGTCTTTGATTTTAGACGTAAGAGAGAGAGAGAGAGCAGCCATGGAGAGCATCACTCATAAAGAGAACGTTTTGACTGGAAGATCATACAAACACTTGGGTACGTGTTTGGATCATCAACTCAAGTTTGATGTGAAACATGAGGCCGTTGTAAAAAGGGGGCAACAGAGAATTCCCCTTTAACTAAATCTGAATTCTTTCTCAGTTTGTCCTGTAACCCTCGACCGTCCTCTATCAGTCTTTCATTGAGAGTCTCCTGTGTTTTTCTTTGATCATCTGGTTACTCAGCCTCCCAGTGAAGGACAGAAACAGCGGCCCCCAAGATTCATGATTTGTACTTTTAAATGTATTTCTTTACACGTTCACATAAAATATTTTTGTAATTTTAGTCTGCAGCGAAACAAATCTGCACCACATCTCGTCTGTTAAGGAATGACTTGTTGGGACGTGCCATGAAATGTGCACCCCAGGAAATGTAGGAAAAAAGTCTTCTTGAGGCCCCTGGTGGGACTGGATGAATCAGGGTTTGGACAGACTTCAACACATGCAGACTTCTAAGAATCATGCCCTCAACATCTGTGAGATTCAGCCAACGAGTCAGTTCTGTTTTCAGTCAAAGTGTGAGATAAAATACACACACTTTACACACATGGCTGAGGAGAGCTTACAAACCCCTGTGAACATCAAAAAGTGAATTCCCTGTTAGGAATAAATGAGTGTTAACTGCACAGCTTTTCCTTCAGTTGAATGTATGATACGATCATTTCCTCAGTCTGCACACACACAGAGATCACAGCCATGCTTCAGCTCTCTGAGACTGAAGAGGAGGTTTCAACTGAGCACTAACTGCACATGCTCACATGCATGTGTGTTTGTTTACTGGATCTGTGGAAAAGGTTCAATATACATGTTTATAAAACTTCCTGCAGAGCGATGCATCTCGCGGCCGATCGGAGCTTTAACATCGTTGCACAAACGTTGAGGTGTTTTTGAGGTTATCAGCGTCATGGAAGAATCTAAAGGGAAAGGTCCGCACACTGTTCATGTCCAAATGAGTAACTCTATCTTAAACAGGGCAACGTTTCCATCTGAGGAGGATGCTTTGGATCGAAGCATTGTCCTGGTTCAAATAAAGTTTGCAGAGTCCAAGACATTAGGGATCGAGACTGAGTCAAGACCAAGGTAGGGGGAGACCAAGACGTGACCATAAATGTTACAATTCACTTAGCAGAAGAGGAAGAGAAATTGGAGTTTTCAAAACAGTTTCTGCAGATTATTCTTTTTTCTTTGTCCTGCACCTGTTTGCATTTTGCTTGGATGTGGGCACACTAGATTTCTCTCTCTGAAGATTCCTGAAGAGCAGAATCAAGATGTTTCTGGAAGTCTTAGTTAAATTGTTCTGTAGATTCTGTAAACATTTCATGCTGGATTACTCCTTTGTTTCCTTTGTTGTTTTACATGAACCCACACATTCAAAGCCGACACGTCAGGTTGAATGGATGCAAATTAAAAGAGGTACTAATAGTCATCTCAGAACATTTCCTCCTCTCTCAGAGTGACATATGACATGTTAGCACACATTCACTCTCCACAATGACCAAAACTAAACACAATCATCGAAATCACAGCATCTCACACAGTTTCAAAGTCGCTAAAGAACCTTATATGTCCTCTTTCACACGTTTACATGCATGTGTGTGTGTGTGTGTACACACACTCCACCCACATCCCCTCAGAGTGGATTAGGACTTCTCCGAGCCAACGTGCCTTATATAAAAACAAGAGGGGACACTTCTTCTGCTGCTGCTGCCCACACTTTAACGAGAACAGAAAAGCTCCGTCCTGCCTCCACCTCTCTCTCTCTCTCTCTCTCTCTCTGCTCCTCTGTGCCAGATTCAGATGTAGAAACAACATATTTAAGATCTGTTTATAGAAGAAAGAGTGAGAAATGAAACGGCCCACGAAACACTGCAAAGCCAAAAGAGGCTTTTCTTTTTCTTCTCACTCTTTGCACCATTTTTAAAGATTAAAATAACTCAAAATAGAAGCTGCTCTAAAAATAGAATCAGCCTCGACGACCCAGACGAAATATGAAACATAAACTCTGCATACATAGTTTACATATCAGTGTAAAAACACATGATCGTACATGTAGAACAACATGATTTTAAATATGCATACACACATGTTTGTACTATGGATCTGTGTTATGCTTAGAAATTATGTATACACATAAATTACTCATTTATGTGTAAAGTGGTTTTTTTTTTTATCAATCAGGGGACAGTGTCACAATCAGACAGAAAATTCAGAATTTGTGGACAAAAAGAAACCATATGAGTGCTGTTTGAGGAGAGTCAGTTTCTAAATCAGTCTCATTTGTTTGTGTTGAGTTGATTTCGGTCTCGTTGGATGAAAGAGCAGGACCCCGGTGTGGAGTTACCCAACCATCTGAAGCTGCCAGATGGCACAGAGGCAGCGAGGAAGCTGAGTCCCGCTGCTCCGCTCTGCAGGGGCGCCACAACCGTCACAGTGTGTGTGTGTGAGTGTGTGTGAGGGTGTGTTAAAGTGACGTTGATATGGAAGATCTGCTGCAGCTCAATCACCTTCAAACCTTCTGATGAGCATGCACATACACAATAACTGCACATGTTCACACACACTGACAGTTACTCTTTGAAAACATGTTCTCAATCTGGTCAATGCTCTCTCTCACACACACACGCACACACACACACACACTCACACACACACACTCACACTATTTTGGCGCCGTGGCTCTGCATAGAGACGACGCTGTGGAACAAATGTGAGGGAGTCGGAAAACAGTCGGCTTGACTGCAAACACAGGAGGATGCTGGGAAAGTGGGGTGTGACCAAATGGACAGTTTTTTTTAAGAGCAGACGCCGTGCTTAGTGTCAGAAATAGATCATCGACCTTCTTGGTTGGACGGTGCATTAACATAATACTGTTAAAGAGAGTCACTGTCCTGATTCCAGCGCACGCTCCTGAACTAAAAGGAGCTTTAAAAATGTCCAAATGTGGTTTGTGAGGAATTAAATGAGCATTATGTGTGTGCGGGGGGGGGGGGAAGGGAAGAATCCAGAGAGAGAGAGAGAGCATCCAGCAGGTGGTGAACCTCCGGGCAGCAGGTTATCAAAGAGGAGAGGATTTGAGAGATCTATGGGATTCCTCAGGGAGGGATCGTATAAAGCCAGAGATTACTTGTGGAGGACGGAGCGGAGAGAGGAGGAAGCACACCAGGAACAAGAAGAGGAAGAGAAATTGGAAATAACAACAGTACAATGTCACAGGATTTGTCCTTTTGTACTTTTTTTTAACTCCCTACTTTTTATTTTTAGAGCTCCGTCTCTCTCCCGGCTCACACCTGCAGAAGCTGTCAGCATCGCATTTAAATCAGCTTTTCTCTGAGACGTAAAAACGATGAAACACAAGTCAACAGCACTTGTTTCAGCGGCCAATTAAGTGTGAAGCCCAAAGGCGCTGAATAAATCCTCCAGTTCCTCTCTCAGAGAAAAAAGAAGATCATTCATTTTCTGCTGTTTTCAGACTCCATTCAGCTTTTTACTTCAGACACAGACCGCGACTGATGCCCCGAGGCCGTTCAGCTCCACTGTTCACTGCAGTCTCATTACGATCAGCGCAGTCACACACCAAAGACAACCGACCACATTCATTGGCCACCGTTTGCAACACAGTGTTGGGAGTTTTTGACGCTTGCATACCAATGGGCAACACATTTCCCACAACCCACTGTGACTCCATACTGAACTCAGCTGTTGGCGTCACTGTGCACTGCCGTAAACCTCTGTTAGAGGAGCGTTAGAAAAATGTCATTTGTCTGCAACTCAGGGTGACAGTGCCTGAATAAATAAAAGCTGCAGAGCTGACATGATGAACAGAAATCCCCTGTGGGGATAAAATGTGTCAAAACACAGATTTATGATAAAGCCCTAAATGTTTCATATTTGAGTAAACTGCATGCAGAATCGAGACAGGTGAAAATATGAAGGCCATCTTGATCAAATGTCCTCGTCCAAAACAAGTTTCCAGGAACAGATTTTGGAGTTTGGAGTTTGGTCTGCTAAGGTCCACAGATGATTAGAGGGATCAAAAACTCAAACAACCTCATGTCTACAGATGTCTTCATTCCTGAAGACAGCATCAGTTATCATGTCATCATGACTTCTTCTAAAGGCCTACACATGGATTAAATGATGAGTCTTAATGGAAGTCAAGTTGAACCAATAATTCATCTGAAAGGTGGAGCTGGTAGAGATGTTTGTAAACACAACATTCAAACATGGCCCCTCCTCCTCCTGGGCTCATCGCCCCCAGAAGCTCACACCCTCTGCAGGACGTGGTGTGTATGTTTACTGCTTGTAGCTACACTGTAAGCTAACACAAGCTAACCGCCGGTGTTCATCACCTGCCTGTCCAACAGGAAGTAGACCAACTCCACGTCCACGGGTAAAAGACAACACAAGGTTCACCCTCGTTTTAGAACTAGCTTTATCCACTTGGTGTTTCTCCTCACTCTGATTATATTTTCTCTTCTTTGCTGCTACGTCCATATCCGTCATATTCACCGGTTTGAATCTCGTCCAATCACTGAACTGTATCCACTCCTAAACTCACCTGCTGCGCTGTCATTGGCTGGAGGAAACACACCAGCTCCGCCCAGAAACGTCCCGAGTCAACCAGAACAAAGCAGAACAGTAAAATCCAGTCAGAGGACAGAGTCTCTGCAGACACAGTCACCACCACACATGTATGGAGGCCCAGAAGGGACAATGGACCAGCTTTAGGAGAAGTCTGTGTTTTATTTTGAAGGAAGACGATGCTGACGGTATCTTTAACTCTGTTAGCGCGTTCTTTATTTTTTGGTCAACCATCACAAGCCAGAGAGAAACATCAGCATAAGTACAGGAGCTTAACAAGCCTCTCTCTCCCTCTCTGTCAGGGCCGTGAGATGAGCTAAACCACTGGAACTAATACTGGCTCCATTAGCACCTGACTCGCTAAGAGCTGCTGTCACATAATCACTGACAGAGAGAGAGAGAGAGAGAGAGGCTGAATATCCGGCTCGGTTTGGATGTTCTCATTATTCCAGAGATGCAGCTGGATTTAGCTCAAACACACTAAATGACTCCAGCCTGAAAGCAATCGTACAATAAATTCAGTCTTATTTTTTTCCTGTGAAGAGAGCAAAAACAAGCTCCTGAAGTCAAAGTTTCACAGAGTAACATTTATCACTGTCACACAGCAGAACCCACCCCAGCGCTGAAGAACAGTTCTCGCTGTCAGAGAGTAACAGGAAGCCAAAACAAACTCAGCAGCTGACAAGACCTCCGGGAACGAAACACAACGGAAACACTTAAACCTCCGACAGCTGGAGCACAAATTCAGCTGGAAATGTGTTTTTTTTTTTATTGCTGCTCAATAAAGTTTCCAGTAACGAGTCGGAAATGAGTGAGCATTTCTGGACCGATGGTTCCCTCGTCTCTGAGTCAACACGTTTGTCTTTGGATGCCTGAATTCTCATGTTGATCACAAAAGCTGGAGAGGTTTTCACACGTTGCTCCTGTAAATACCCGACTCGTGCACAATGAAGCGTTCATGTCTCTCATGAGAAAGGCGGCTGCTGACAAGTGGCTCAGTGTGATGTCATTATGATCCACATGGAGTTAGCATCTACCTTTACTAATTGTATCTATGACTCAAACATCATAGAAGAGTTGTTTTCTTTTCTGAAGATTCTTATACTGAACAAAACGTTTAGGCAGGTAGTGTTGAAGTACTCGAAATCGGTCTTAAGACCACTTTCTGAAGGTATCTGTCTCGCCTCGGGATTGAAAGCATTTTTACTCGGTTTCAGACTGGGCAGACTCCAGATTTTAAATTAAGATCGGTCAAAACGACCACCACTGATAGGCTATTTTTCCACGTTATTACTGGGATTAGAACCAATAACTTCAATTCATTTGTAGTTTGGTCTGCCTCCTCGCAACCTTCCCGGTGTTACAGTCTAAGTGTGTGACAAAAGATGACACAAGATGATGATTTTTCTCGGATATTTCTGAGTATTTCTAGGGGCAGCTGTAGCTCATTTGGTAGAGTTGTCGCCTCTCAACGCCTCTCAAGGGTTCAATCCCCAGCTGAGCAACATGTCCTGTGTGTCCTTGGGCAAGACACTGAAACCCACATTGCTTCTGCTCCTTCAGCGGCAGCATATGAATGGATTAGTGTTGTGCTTACTCTCTGATGTACGTCGCTTTGGATAAAAGCATCTGCTAAGTGAATTGTAACATTTATGGTCTTAGTCTTGGTCACGTCTTGGTCTCCCCCTACCTTGGTCTTGACTCAGTCTCGATCCCTAATGTCTTGGTCTTGTTTTGGACTCTGCAGCAGGGTATGTCTTGGTCTCGGTTAGTGTGGTCATGACTACAACACTACTGTAAGGACTCATCCATGTGGGGCGCCAATAGGCCCAAATATGTATAAAAGACTCATCTGTGTGAAGAGTCCGCGTGGTCTGATGGCTTTAATAAACTCACTGATGACGAGCTTCGGCTGCATCAGTCAGTTTACATCCTCCACCAGCGAGAGGCATCAAGGAAGTTCCCCGGATGGTTAAATAAATGTTTTGACATCAGCTTTCATGGGGGCCTCATGATGATCGATAGCGGAGGCTGCGACTTTGTTTAGTTTCTGAGGAAGTTAAAAAAGGAACACGCCCACTCTGCGACACTCCTTTGTCTCGGCTGCAGCTGCTGCGTCTATAAAATGACACTAAAGAAATCCGACCATTACAGGGAAGTCCATTAATTAATATAAGATAAGAGAAAAGTTAAATCATGGTCCATGATCACGTTTATGTCTGTGATGAGGTAAAAAAAACTGATTTACATTATAGTTGGATAAAAACGTTCAACATAGAGTCAGCATCGTCTTCCTTCAAAATAAAATACAGACATATACTAGTTGTTCTGGGCCTCCATACATGTGTGGTGGTGACTGTGTCTGCAGAGACTCTGTCCTCTGACTGGATTTTACTGTTCTGCTTTGTTCTGGTTGACTCGGGACGTTTCTGGGCGGAGCTGGTGTGTTTCCTCCAGCCAATGACAGCGCAGCAGGTGAGTTTAGGAGTGGATACAATTCAGTGATTGGACGAGATTCAAACCGGTGAATATGACGGACGTGGACGTAGCAGCAAAGAAGAGAAAATATAATCAAAGTGAGGAGAAACACCAAGTGGATAAAGCTCGTTCTAAAACGAGGGTGAACCTTGTGTTGTCTTTTACCTGTGGACGTGGAGTTGGTTTGCTTCCTGTTGGACAAACAACGGCGGTTAGCTTGAGCTAGCGTGCGTTAGCCTGCAGTGTAGGTAGCCCACTGCTCCAGGAGGAGGACCTGGAGAGGAGCTCTGAGGATCAAATCCCACAGAGACTCAGAGCACATCTTCAGCCACAAACACTAAGTGCAAAGAGTGTGTGCATGCTCCAGTGCTCTCCCTCTTCACACACTTTTTCCAACGATTTTAAACGCCCTCTCACACACACACAAACTGCATTTCCCACAGACGAGGCGATCGACCATGAAGACGCTCTCATTACCCCTCGTGTGGAGAAACTCTCCGGATTAAGAGAGCGTGGGCATGAAGCCTCTTATCAGGCAGATAAGGTGCTCCGGAGCGCTCCCCCACATCATCGGTGCAATGCTCATTAAATCTATTAGCATAACAACCAATAGCCAGTGGTTATAACCCCCCTAAACACACACACACACACACACACACACAAACACCCACAGCAGCTCATCAGCGAGACGTGATTCTGGATGAGTGACAGATTTATTTTTAACTCTTTGTACAGAATGCAATCACCTGCAGCATGGAACAAGGGAAACAATCAACTTTGCAATATTGCCATAATGTGCACGGCTGGAGGGTGAGGGTGCAGGAGTGTTCCAGATGAAGAGTTTCATTGTGAAACACGTTTTTCCATACGCTGCCTCCTCAGAGCTAAACTCTCTAATCATTCCTCTCTGAGCATGCTGGGCGGCTGATCAGCGTTTACAGGCCTCCAGCCGCGCAGCGGCTGTACATTAGAGAAAGCTGCAGGGTTAACTAGAAAATTATAGAAGAGATGTGATGATCAGAAATGTAATTTGTAATAACTCTTCTGGGCATTTCTCATCAGAGGAACAGATTTTAATAGAGAACAAGAAGCGTTTCAGTGGTTGTTTGGTGCGGTTATGTAAGGGACGGGTGAAGCACACATCAGGAGTTCTCGCCTCATATCAACGAGACAACTCTTACAAACTTATTATTTATTATTACTTATTATATATTTATTCCACAGTGACATGTTTCGATTTTCTGCTACTATGAGCTGATTCCTGAAATGAAACCGATGCCTCAAAAGAGCAAAATCCTGCAGTTCCTGGAGTGTCCACTAGAGGCTGGCTGCAGACGCACAGGAAGTCACATTCACATCCATTCTAAAAAGCTTGTTTTTACAGCAGAGATTAATATATTTACAGCCTGGTTCAAAAAACCAAATAGGTGTGATTAGCTCATGTCTCGATCGACACACACTGTACGGGGGATGAATGTTTTGATGACTCATCAGTTTTGATTTGATGAAGGATAAGAGTTATTCACAATAAGGCATGTAGCTGACCTGATTGACAGGAGGGCGCGGTGTAATGGTTTGTCAGGTGGTTTAAAACCCGCCTCAGCTCCAGCTCTCAGTCTGTCGTTAGAATACATAAAACATTGTATTCCTCCCTGTCTTCAAACTGTCCAGCTCTTCGGTACTAACTGATTGACTTTTACTCGTTTTTGTACTCGATGCTGCACATTTGCACTTGTCGGCCACATTGAACAACCCTGAAAAGGGAATAGAAGTATAAGTATCTGTTGGTCAGAATAACAGTAAATTATACTATAAATGCAACTTGTGCAGAAGAGACACTTGGCCTCTGATAGATCCCTGCTGCACTCCTAACCAGAGACAGAGCAGTGGCTGAGTCAGAGGAAAGCCTCAATACTGTGCGCTCTCAGAACATCAGTTTCACACTTTGAATTGACAGACAAGAGTCTGATGATTCAGAACTCTTTGAACAAACCACCTGAATTAACCCAAACACTCAAAAACAAGCACTTCACTTGTACCTGAACGAGGGTCATTTGCCATCCTGTAATCCTCCCGGTCTTGACACTGATTCCTCATGTTAACAGCAGCTCCTTTGTAATCTTCAGCACTCCTGTTCCTCCAGTAAAACTCTCAGATTAAACTTTTCTGGATCAACATCTCTGATCAAAGACAGAAGAAGAGCACAGCCTGCTAACGCTGCCCCGCTGCTCATCCTGACCTGACACGAGCCCCCCCGCTGAAAGGCCAAGTCTCAATAATAGCTCTGTTGCTTTGTTGTTGTCCCTTTCAGCAGGGCCGCGCCCCGTGCCTCTGCAGACGTCTCATATTCTAGCCGGGCATTCTTCTCACAGAGCTTCTAATGAAACACCAGAGTGTGTGTGCAGAGGTTATTTCAGCAGGAATCAGCTCAGCCGTGCATGCTCACTGAGGTGAGACACATCTCCTGCAACCTGAATTAACTTTCTCTCTCATTGTGTCTGCAGAAAGCAACCTCCAGTGTGATGTTTCATACGATTCAAACCCCTTCTTTTAGTAATGAAATCAGACATTTAGTGGATGATCCTGCAGACGGGCAGTGCGAGATGCCTGTGAATGACTGCATTTGTGAAAGTGAAGTTTTGAGTTTTGATTCGAGCGGATGGATGACGGATTAGCGGGACAGAGCCAGTAGGAGGTGACAGGAAGCTGCAGCCAATGTCCCTGAAGCTCGAATGACGCAGACCACACATCGGTCAGTGAGTGTTTGTGTACATGAGGCAGCATTGATCTCACTGTTTCCAACTGTGACAGCGAGAAAAGGAAAGAAAGGACAAAGAAAACATGACAAAGCCTTCGATAAAGTGCTGCTTCCCTTTCGTTCCTTCATTAATTTTTAACAGACTTGAACACCAGACAGAGTGAAGCACTTGCTTGTCATGTTGATGATATAACGAGGACAGAGTGAATAGGTGGGAAATTCTACAGCTGTAGCTCCTGTAGTTGTAAAAGATGTTTCCATTTTGTAAAAATAGAAGACACAAAGCCCCGTCATTAAACAATGAACAAAATTAAGAAAAAAGAACACAACATCAAGGAGCAAAGCTAAAACATGAAATAAGTATGTGTTAGGTGGGGGTTGTTTCTGTTTGTATAAATCCAATGAAGAAATCGTGAAACAGACTGGAGATTATAACACCATTTAATCGGCCGAGGTCAGACAACTTCATCAAACAAGCACGCTTCCAAATCACTTGACTGACAAAGTGCTGACAAAGTAACAGTGTTCACAGTGCTGCTTATATTCTGTCAAAAAGGTGCAACCCACAAATTCCTTTCCATTTGGGTACATCACCATAAAACAATAAAGATGACATGACACTGATTTGTATACGAAACAACTGTAGACTCTTTGTCTAGCAAACAGTTGCTGACAACATATGCTTGGCTCCTATCCAAACATAGATCTGCTACTACTTAGGTGCTTCACTCATATAAGTTACAGCTTCAGACACCTAAAAGTAGGAGTGTTAACACGTGGTAGGCAGACTTGATTAATACATTTCACGAAGTTACAAGATTAATGAATTTCATGAAAATTCGTACTAACAGTATGGCATGGTAAGAAAGATGTGTATGGCAAAATGAAAAAAAGAAAATATACTGGACCAGGAGAAACATGATTATTGTAAACAGATGACAGAGTAGTGATGCTTTGGCTCCTCCTCCTACTGGACTCATCTCCCCCAGAAGCCCCGCCCCCTGGAGGATGTAGTGTGTACGTTTAAGATTAAGATTTAGATTTACTTTTTATTGATCCCGCAAGGGGAAATTCTGTTTTTACACTCTGTAGTCATGCAACACACACACAGGCTGAAATATACGCACATACACAAACAGGATCCTATGAACATGCACTAATGGAGAGATGTCAGAGTGACGGAGCGGCCCCCGGCAGGCGCTCCTAAGTACCTACACTGCAAGCTAATGCACGCTAGCACAAGCTAACCGCCGGTGTTTGTCACCTTCCTGTCCAACAGGAAGCAGACCAACTTTACGAAACACTAACACAAGAAACATTGAACTTGCTGCTTAAAAACGACACAAGAATCTGTTCTGCTGTGGACTGAACCCACCTGAGTGACCTTTGACCTTTTATCAGGAAGTCACACTTGTGTTTTGCTTAAATCCCCCCCCGCGCTCCCCCTATACTGCCTCTCTAATGCACAGTCTCCGGCTCCATCATATAAAAGATATCAGCGACCGTTATGGGGGAATTTTGGCTTCACTTTTTGACAACAGCAGGAGAGGAAGAGCCATAGTCCATCTTTATACAAGGTCAATAAGCTCCTCCCTCTCGTTCAATGAGGAAATATTAATGATTCTTGTCCTTGTTATTTTTGGTTGTAGACGTTCCCCAACGCTTTATTATAATAGTAATAAAGAAAGACCCTTTAATGACACGATGACTTCTTTTTCTCTACCACCAGCTCGAGGCTAATTTCACTGCATGGTGCTAACAAGGCTGAAAGAAAACACAAGGAAGGCCTTTATTTTAGAGCTAAGCTAAGCGATAGAGATGACCTGATATAACTGGATTTTTTGTTGCCATGGTATCCAAACAGGTATCGACTTTGTTTGATTTGTACTAGAATCGTCCCAAGGTTAACAAATCTGGTATCAACAAGCAACTCTAGAAATACCTTTTTTAGGATTTACATTCTGAAATAAGTTTTTAATATTATCTCCTGACGTCTCTTGTCTGTATGCATATGTGTGTTCGTGTGTGTGTGTGTGTGTGTGTGTGTGTGTGTGTGTGTGTGTGTGTGTGTGTGTGTGTGTGTGTGTGTGTGTGTGTTGTGTCAACATCTCCGTCTGTTCAGATGTAACAGTGAGCAGAACAAGACGTAACACTCAAAGACAAGTTGGTCAATAAAAAGCTTCATTGCTTCTCTTCGGGAGATCCCCTCCAGCTCCTCTGCTCTCTGACCCGAGATCTAATGTGACATTTTCACAACGGCAATATGCAGTAAACACACACACACACACACACACACACACACACACACACACACACACACACACACACACACACACACACACACACACACACACACACACACACACAAACGGTTACATGCAGCTCAACAAATCCAGGATTCTGAATGTCAGAGTCCGTTTGTGTGAACAGAAGCTGACGATACGCAGCGCTGAAACTCAAGATTCTTTTCTTGATCGTTGAATTTGACAACATTTTAAAAATGATTCAAACATCTGTTCCAGTGTGAAGCACATCAGGTGAAAGGTTCCAAACCCACTGGTATTGATGAAGCACAATGACTGCACCTCTGTCCTCATAGTAAAAGAAGAATATCAATAACTGATGGCGAGATCCTCACGTGGTCATCACACATAAAGTTCAATACTCCTTAGAGGCCGGGAGGCGGGGGGGAGGAGAGATCAAGGTTTTATTAATCGATCCCAGATGCTGTTGATCTCTCCGTCTTCCTCCCACAGTCCAAAGACATGCTCGTTAGGTTAACTGCTGACTCTAAATTCCCCGTAGGTGTGAATGTGAGTGTGGCTGGCACAAGTCTTAGCGACTGAAACATTTCCCTCTCGACCGATGTTTTACACCGACAGACAGACCAACCATCGAATCTCGTGCTCACTTCCTGCAGCATGAGCCAGTCACAGCGTCCTGAACATAAATGTTTGTCTTCTGTCACTGCTTAACAACACTCGTGTGAGTCTGTGATGTGACAGTGAGCAGAGATTATATCAGCTCTTCATCTGGGATCACAAAGAAAGCTGCCACTCGTCTTTGTTGTTTTCAAACTCGGTCTGTTGTCAAACATTTCAGGCTCCCAGACGGCTCTGAAGACGTGCATGAAGAATGAGGACGCGTGCAAACAAACACCATTATTCTATTTAGATTTGATCGTCTGAATGCAGCTAACAGCTAACTTTTTTTTTAAACGTGTGCATCATCACGCTCTGCTTTATATCTCATGAGGAAGCATTCAGACCGATGCTCTAAATGTTCTTCTCAATCATCCGGGACGTTTCATGAGGACAGAGGGTCCTCTCTCTCTGTGAGTGACCCGCAGTAAAAACCTTTACTTTCATCTGCTGAGACGCAAGATTAAAGAGCGCCACTCAGCTTTTGGTTATTCTCAGTGAAATGACAAAATGATGGAGATGTGTTGAGTGTGAGATGATTGGATCCATTTGTTCGAGTTTTCCTGAACAGAGCTACAAAGCATTGGCTGATTAGAGAAACAGAGAGATGAATTTTTGGTTACTGTGACTATGTTTTGGACTCTTTCCTATGATGTCTTCCTGCTCTGATATGACTGGCCGTCCTTTTTAAAGTGATAATTTATTTAATGTTTCTCAGTAATGAGGCTTCCCTTCTTGTCTTGATCAGTCCATCTGTGCGTCCATCTCTCTCCAAAAACCAGTCTTTGCTTTTCAACAGCTTCCCATGTTTTCCTGTTTGAAGATGATTGGACCGAGCTGAGCGTCTTTTGGTGCCTTCCAGAACAAATTACAACAACAAATATGACTGCTCACTGATCTGACATCAGTGGAGTTCAGATTTGGCTAGATTGAGGAAAACGACATGTATGGTGAGGGTTATCCCTGAGTCCAGATTTCTAGATCATACGAGGACAAACCCTTCTGGTCTGAAGCATCCTGCGACCTGAATAATATTTATTTTTTGTCCAGATATGAGAGCAGTTATCAGGTCAAACCAACAGGTGTTGCAGCGATGGAAGAGGGCAAGAGAAGTGGTTCAGATAGAAGTGATTGTACCCGACCTAAAAAGCCTCTGCATGTTTCTAATAAGCTCCACATAAAGGGTGAAGGAATACAAACACTAACCAAAGCCAGGTATTGTCCTTAAGATGTTAACATCAGTGTCCACCTCTCAAACTGAAACATGACTCAGAATAATATCCAGCTAACTCCCACTGATATCCAGTTGACACACTGTCCTCTCTGCTACCTCCGCTGCAGCTTTCATATCAAACAGCTGGAGTTTTTTCTGACAGTGGCTGGTGATTCAACTGCCCCCAGGGCCTTTTCTGCAAATTCCCTCTGATGCCTCCAAAAAAGTCATTATCATTCCTGTCAAAAAAGCCTCACCCTGCAACCCGAGCCTTTATTAAAGAGACTGTAGGGTTTCATTCATGTGGGGGGTGTGTGGGGGGGTGGGGGGGTACTGCAGCTCCTGACTGACGAGCTGCATGAAAGGATGCTCATCAAACGCTGGCAGCATCCCATGTGGTCCGTCAGCACAACACAACAGTTAATATCTTCTTTATGAGCCGTAACACGCTCTGCAGACTGCATCATGCAACTTAAGGAGCTTTAGCAATAAACGTGATGGAAGTGAAGGTTACAGAGACGATACGGAGAGAAAGCAGGAGGAGTGTATTTTCACATGTGGCCTTATAGCAGATCAATACTCCAGCAGCAGGCGAGCTGGTCAGTGGCCTGTGGAGGAGGTACTCGTGAAACCAGGCGGGAGTTCTTTAGTGCACAGCCGCTCTAACTGTTCCTCACTTGATGACACAAACTCGGCTTCTTGTGCATCGTACTGCAGGTATGCAGCGAGCTTCTCCTCAGCACCGTCTATCATTTAAAGCACAGGCTGGAAAATGTTCTACAAAAGCAAAGAGACCCCACAAATAACTGATTATTCTAAAGGTTTACTGTGAGTATCAACAGCACAGCCATTTCCACCTGGAATGGAGTCGGCTGGTTAGTGACCAAAACCTTCAGTGTATGATGTTGTGGGTTCCTTTATAGGATCAATTCTGCATGCTGTGTCTAGTCTTTTGTGCTTGGTGGTGTTGCAGACCGGTGAAGTAGTAAGAAAAGCAAAAAAAGAAAAACGTCTGCATTGGTTCTCAACTGGTGCGTCAGGACCAGGAAGTGGGTCGCAGTGAAATTTCAGTGGGTTGAAATGGAGTCAAAACACATTTGTTTGTTCGGCCACATGTTTGGTACCGTCTGACGTCCAAACTGCACAATTTATTCATGAATGAAATTTGATTGGCTGAAAAATGTGAGATTTGAGTCCTGATTTTCATGTAGATGTCCTGAGGATGGACCAGTGAAGAATCCCTGCTTTCATTTATCCATGGATCTCTTTGTAATCGCATGTGTAGCTGCTTGTGTTTGTATGAAACGATGCCGCCGGTCTCGACCAGGACACCTTTGTGGTTTTTCTCCTGGTAAGATAAAAAGCTGAACTATACATCTAAAAATAAATAATGTATTTTGAGAGTATAGGACCACAGACTATGAAGGCTGTGATCTCTGACAAGGTGAGAAGCAGAATATCCAGCTTCTTCCTCAGTGCCACAAAGCTCCTTTATTGATTAACACACACTAAAACACATCATCAACACTGTAGCACCGGCTGTCTCACACACACACACACACACACACACACACACACACACACACACACACACACACACACACACACACACACACACACACACACACACACACACACACACACACACACACACACACACACACACACACACACACTGTGTTTTAAATTCCTGCTGCCCTAAATATTCACCAGAGCACCAAATTAGGATGCATACGCTGCAATGAATACTATTCAAACTGACGCCTTAAAATGAGTTAAAAGTTCCCTAAAAACGACACAGCTGTCCACAGAGGTTCCAATTGAGAGTAATGCATTCTTCAGTTTACTCGACACAGACACACAGTATCAGTCATATTCAGGTGGGTTTAGCAGCTGTGCCCCTCTGAGGAGTCTTCAATGATTTAAAGTAAGCTGGGGGAGAATCTGACTCAGCTACACAAACATTAAAGCTCCATTGTATGGCTTTGTGAAAGTCTGATTATAGCGCTCGGCCCTGCTTCTCCCCCTGCTCTGCTCCTGTGAGCCGCACAGATCCAGCACTAATGACTCGCTCTATGGTTACTGGGGCTTGGGGGAATGCTTGCAAGAATAAGAGGGAGGAGGAGGGGGGGGGGAGGGAGGTTGGAGGGGTCCGTATAAGCCCTGATGGGTTGTCAAAGATAGATGACTTCATTTTGCCTCCTTTTCCTTTCATTCCCACCTCTGTTCCTCCTCCTCGCTGTCTCTGCTCGCGCTCCCTCTGATTCTGTCGCTAAGGCTGACGGAGACAAAATGAGACTTTGGAAACGGAACTTTAGTCGGGAGCTTGTTAGCGCGCTGCCTCCCAGGTGACCGCCTTTAAAACAGGCCTGAGCAGGTGATGGATTATGAAAGACTCCGGGAAGCTGGCTTCAACAAATTCATTAAAGATCTGAAAGTTTAGGGTCTCATGAAGCATCCACTCAAACTTGAGCATCAGAACCCTTTATAAACAACAGCTCATTTTGCTGTTAAGGCTTTAACTGAAGACTGAGGTGCACGTTACAATCAGCATACTGAAACCTCAAACGGTAGCTTTGAGAAGAGCAAGCAGAAGACTTGAAAATATTCAGAGGTCACAAAATGTTTTTCATCCAGATCATAAATAGCAGTTAGCATACCTAGCAACCTTTGCTGCAATACCCATATTTATTCTTAAAGGTCCCATGTTATGCTTTTTCTGGTTTTATATGCTCTTTAGTGTGTTTTCCATGTGTCCTGTGCATGTTTAGGCACATCTATGTGCAAAAATTCAGGTAGGCTTCTCCTACGTCCTCCTGTTAGCTGTAGCATTAGCTGCATGTAACGCTCAGTTCTAGCCCCCCTCGATAAAAATGTGTCAGTCCGACGTTATTGTCAGTGTGAGATCACTGATCTAAGCCCATTGGCTCGTTGTGGCAAGCCCTGCAGCTCATGTTGAATGCCCATTAACGTCTGTAGCACGCCCACGATATGCCGTAGCCTGCAGTAGCACAGTAGTGCTAAGGTGCTGATGTTTATGCTCTCCTCAGACGGAGCCAGTGGCTGCATTCCCAATATGGTAAAAGGGGCGGGACATTTCCGAGACGCGTGCTGAGCAACTGACCAATAACGACAGAGCGGATCGGCAGACCAATCAGAGCAGACTTGGCCCACGTGGGGTCTAACAGTGTGGGCTCAACAGAGTGTAGCTGACGGACTCAGAGCGTAGAGGGAGCAAGGAGGAGCAGTACATGAAAACAGACACTTTTTTTGGACTTTATCTATTGTGAACGTACAAAAGTAGATACATAGATTAAATATACGAACCCCAAACAGGGCATAATATGGGCTCTTTAAAGATTTCACATTCTCCTCAAGTTCACCTTCCATGTTTTCAGTCTGTGAATCCTAAAGAGCAGATTTAAAGCTAAAACAAAGTTGATACTGTTGTCAGTAAAAACCCTAATTTCAGCCTTGTTGAGGTTTCACTGGTTTACGTCTTGGAGTGTAATGCTGAATGATCTCATGAGTGTTATCTGTCGCCGCACTATGAGAGAACTGATCTACCTCTGCACAAGCTTAATCCCGCCCTGTTAAGATCATCAACACCCTGAACAAAAACTCCTGCAGGTGAAATTAATCCGGGTCAACACACAGATGGCTGCTTCCATCAACAATGTCCTGCAGGTGGAAATGTCTGTCTTGTAGAGGGCAGTATTGGATTGGACCTTGAACCGCTGGGTTTCTAAAGATCTGATGGCAGATTTCATAAAGTCATAACGACTCCAAATCCAAACCCAATACGCTTGAAATGCTTATTATCTTTAAATAAGAAAGATGCCAGCCTTAATGCATTTTGTGGATGTGAGCTTGCATCGACTCTTCAACGACACAAAGGAAGAGCATTAAGACGATGAAATTTTAAACACTTACATCCAGTCAAGAACTTCAAGATTCAGCCGACACAAGAGCCACTTTTTAAACATTTATCAATCATAGAGAGCAGAGAGCATTCATCAGAGTAAGATGTGCAGGTTTGCAAAAAGCTCAAATCGAGTGAAAAGAAGCCAAAGACGGAGTTAAATTCAAAGTGACGGGGAAGAAGTAGAAACTCCTCTGCCTCTCTCCTCCTCCTCATCTCTCACCTCACATGAGCACGAGGAGCTCTTCATCCTCAGCTGGCCTACTTCTCCAGAGCTGCATGTGAGTAAAAGTGCGGTGAAGCGCCCCCTTATCTTACCTTTCTCTCGGCTCAGGTTGCGAACGTTGCTGGGATCGTCCATCGGTGTATTCCCAAAAGAGACAGAGCGCCATGTGCTGCTAAAACAGGGATGGAGGAGCTGGCTTCGACCCAACTGCCATGTGGGGGGCTTCTTCAGTCACAGACATGCCTCGCCTGGTGGGTGTCATCATCCAGAAATTGGTGAGAACTCTCCTATCTTCTTCTTCTCCTCTCTCTATTTTATCCCTCCTGTAAAGTCTTTCCTCGCTCTCTGTCCTCATTAAAACCCATCTTCTCTGTTTCTGTGTGCAAGTGTGGCAGGAAGGAGACAATAGTGAGATGTTGCACACTTCTTCTTCTTCTTCTTCTTCTGCCTCTACTGTACAGACTGGAGGGAGGGGAGGTGTTGCCTGGAGAGCTCTGGGAGCGTGCTCAGTGCAGTCAACCACTCACGGCTCTTGTATGAGAGGGGGGAAGCACTCAGTTCAAAGCCGATCACCTGGGAGAATGAGCGCTATTAGACCGAGGGAGGGAGCAAGGGATGGGGGGAGGGAGGGAGCACTGAGAGGGAGGAGGAGAAAGAGGAGAGAAGGGAATGGACTGAAATACATCTGCTGAGATAAAGGGGAGGAGAGTGAAGAGGGAGAGCGAGGAGAGGGATGCGAAGGTGGCTGAGATTTGCAAGAAGTAAAGAGCAGCAGCAGCAGCGTGTGGCGCGCATGTTTTATTCAACGCAGAGCTGCTGAGAGAGAAGAGCAGCCAGGCGTGGATGGGTTTGTCCCAGCAGTTGGCCAAGAAAGGGAGAGGCAGATGGTGGGGGGGGGGGGACAAGAGAAAGACGAGAGGCAAAAGAGGAACTTCTCTCAGCTTCTGTGTCTGAGGCCAGCAGGAGAGGAACTCCAACTACTGATAGAAAGCAGGAACAAACTTTAACAGCAGGAGAGTCTGCCTGGAGGGGAAGCCTGAGCAAAATCTCCTGAACTCTAAATTAGATGTTTTATTATTTTAAAGTAAACCTGCATGGTGGTCCTGCAGCCGTGAATAGATACTAGTCTGCAGATTATTCTGACAGATTTGCAATAATCAATTTCAGAAGGTGTTATGTCTTAGCAGGAATGCACTCTTAAAAGAAGGAAGTCTAGTTACTAAAAAAAACCTCTCAGATGTGTCTTCTCCAGTCTGACTCTCTCGGTGCTCATAAAGCCAACAGCTGAACCCTACAGTTCTTGGGTGGCCACGGTTCAAACATGTACAGTGGGTGCCCGATGAAGTGGAGATGTAATGACAGCTCTTATTAATGCTAAAGCTAAAGTGAGTTAATTTATGAAGGCACCTTGTAATGTTTGCGGGGACGCTGCGGAGGAAATGAAGCTATTTAGAGTCACGGTTCATCACCATCAAATACAGAACGCAGTTTACTGTATTTTCAGCAAGCTTCAGCTCTCGCATGAATAATACACATTGTGAATTGTCTCGGCTCATGCATGTTTCATGAGGCAGGAACAACAAACCCCCGGTCTTTAGTACATGCATTTTCAGAGGGGCTGCTCCTCGGTCTGCAGAAGTATCATCATAATCCAGAGCCGCAGGAGCTACACCCGAACCTGCACTCCAACCAAAAAGTCAAGCTTCATTTCTCTATGGGGTCTCCTCCGTACATTAGCGTGCATCACCTCCTGCTGCTTGAAGGAGCTTCGGGCACGCTACAGTGACCATGGGCTGAGTCACCGCGCAGCAACAGGACCTGTTTCACACGGCCGCGCCTCGGGCCATCAGATACAGATAGAAGTTAGCTGAGAGCATGGGAGCACAGTGACCAGAGTAATGGTCTCCTAAAGGAGGGCCTGCAAAGGGACTGAAGCAAGTGCATGTTGTAAGAGCATCAGTGCACAGATGAATATTATTCCCTTAGATGTGTCGATGATCAGTCCATGCTACCTTCAGGAGCCTTTTATCAGCTGAATTCAATTCAATATTTTGCGTTTTATGAAGCTTTTAAAAATTTGATATAGCAGAAACTCTCTTTCACACACACAATGCATCATTATTATGTTTTCATGTGACGCCAGACGAACACAAACACGTCTTCACGTCTAGTTTGATGCATATTTCAGCACCATGGACAGAGAACAGCGGTGGTTTTATTATTTGCTAAAACTTGACAAATATTAAGAAACAGAAGTGCAGAAGTCCCAAGCAGACATGAATCATAAATTATATTTTACTCAATATTCCTGTGATAATGAATAATTGTCTGTGAGTTTCATGACTCATGTTGTCATCTTTATATAATAATGCTGGTAAAACACTGAAAAACACTCTACTCTAACTCTATACCACGGGAAAACCAGCGATGTTAAACACAACAAGCAAGATAAATAAGTCGATGTTCAGAGAAATAAAACAGAAATGTACTCGTTATCACAGGAAAACAGAGTCAAACAAACGAATGGATGCATGTCCTGTAGGGCTCTATAAATGGTAAATGGACCTGAGCTTGTATATTTCTTTTCTAGTCTTCTGAACCACAGCTGCCCCAATATAACACAATACTTTTTTGGAGGTAACTAATGGCTGTTCAAAACAAAGCAAAATTGACCAAAATTAAAATATTATTTATAATTGGTTGAGTCTATTAGCCTTTGAGCCAAAACAAATCAGAAGCAGAAGTCGTGCTTTGTATTTGTCGCTGGGTCTCAGAGACAGATAAATCTTTTCTAAGTATATGCAGACGTATGCTAACCATGCTAATAGGAACACAGATACCAGGCTAATGTATGAAGAGGAATGTTTCACATGAGAATTCATCAAGCTGAAAGTCACATGAGCAATTCCCCCCGAAGGATCAAAGTAGAACCTGATCTCAGTTTTGCCTCTGAAGAAGACCCCGAGTGTTGAAGCGTTTCTCCTTTAGAACCTAAATAATTAACTTAAGTGATTGGTGTGCTCCAGTACTTTCTTTGGATCCAGCCTGAGAGAAGTCCACAGAATGATACTTACAACCTGATCTGTTGGATCAAATGTTTGGACACTGAAAGCTAAACTGCATCATGTCAGAGCTCCAAATATTATTAAAATAAGCTCCACCCCCTCCCCCGATACTCCTCCATACAAACTGAAGTCTCGGACATATTTAGATTCTGACCTGATTCCATGTGTGTGCTACTGTAACTCATCCCGTGGGGACCCTGAATGTCGGTTTGGAAGTCCCCATTATGTCACTCTGAATCCAAAAAGGTCGACCCTCCACTGGCGACTGAACGTCAGCCGCATCACAGAAATCACTCTGAGTCGTCCTCAGAGGGGAGTGGACGCCACGAGAAGAACAAAATGTGTTAACGTTCATGTCAACTGTCTGACGACGCCTCCAAGAGCCGTGCTGCTGGCCAAAATTAAAACAGGAAACAAATAAAGTTCCATCAATAGAAACTCCTAAATTAAGTTCTTGTCAAACGGCAGGAAGACGTTCTAACGAGGACTTGAGCTGCAACGACTCACTGATTCATCAAAATAAAATTAAAGGTTAGAGAATGGAAGGCGGCAATTAAGTGTAGCGGCAGCCTTTGAAGATTTAACACATAGGATGGTAGACAGATTAGACTTATTCAATGCTAAGTGGGGAAAATATATTAATACTGTCACAGGCTCTTAACTTCTCTGCTAAACAGCAGTCATCACTTCTGTCTTTTGACTGGAAATTATTAGCAGCATGCTGCTGATTCACTATTCGTAACAGGCTTGACACATCTTGGTTTGGTGATGTAGGCTGACAGCCCCCTGTAAATCTTATGGAAACACAATTTTCTGTAAAGGGTGGACAACTTAACACTTCCATGCAGCCTAATCTGAAATAATCATGTTGTGGTTGTGGAACTTTGTTATTTTTATTTTTTACGTTTCTACATATATTTTAATCGTCCTGCTTTATTCCTGTATTTAATTTGACTTAATTATAATGTTTGTTTGTCAGATCTGGTTTTTTTTTCTCGTTTTTTTCTGTTTGTCTTTCTTTTTTTTTGTCTTGCATTGATAGTGTTACCCTTGTTGGGCATTGTTCTATATCATTTGTTGTCTGGTATTGTACTGTTGTAAAAAATTTGAAAACAATAAAAATGTTGGTCATAAAAAAAAAATCAAATTAGAGGGGCGCTGGTGGTGCGGTGGTTGGTGTGCGCGCCCCATATGTGGAGGCTGTAGTCTTTCAAGCGGGCGACCCAGGTTCGAATCCAGCCTGTGGCTCTTTCCCCGCATGTCATTCCCCCCTCTCTCCCTGATTTCCGGCTCTATCCACTGTCCTATAGCTCGATTGAAGGCACAAAAAGCCCAAAATAAATCATAAAAAAAGAAAAAAAAATCAAATTAAAAACCTCACGATAATGAGAGAACGGTTAAAAACATCTTTTAAGCAAACATGTCGATCTTTTTGTTTTCCACGATGAAGGGGGGGGGGTTAGATTAGAGTCTTGCTTAGGTGTTGCTCTCCAGTGCTGGGAGAAGAGGGTCTATGTGAGCGGTTTCAGCGGCTAACATAGAGGCTTGAAGACGTCTTTTGGTTTAATATCGGGGAACTATGGTGTGATTTGCAGAACAAGCCGTTTCGCGCCCTCTGCTGACTCATCCTGGGATTACACCAACAAACGTTTACCTCATGATCTGAAGCTTTGCACACGTTCAGCTCTGTAACACTACATGAGAGTTTGAAAATGGGGAGCAGCAGTTCTCTTGTTTTTGTAGCATGCAGTACCAGACTGATGCTGCTGGTTTATAAAGCGCTTAATGGTTTAGGGCCAAAATACATGAGTGACCTCCTGATTCATTACGAACCATCCAGACCGCTCAGATCGTCTGGGACAGGTCTGCTCTCTGTCCCCAGAGTCAGAACCAAACATGGAGAAGCAGTGTTCAGTTTCTATGCTCCTTATATCTGGATCAAACTCCCAGAAAACTGCAGGTCTGCTGAAACTCTGAGCTCTTTTAAATCCAGGTTGAAGACACACCTGTTTACAGCTGCCTTTCATTAAACAGCTTTAATAAGATTTAAAATTTTAACTCTGCACTGTAACTTTTAACTCTTTTTATATTTTAACTTTATTTTTTTCAATTAATCTAATTTGAATTATTTTTATTTGAACATATTTTCAGATTTATTTCTATTTTAATGTTTCTTTTCTTTCCTCTGTCATGATGCTTTTTGATGTCTTGTGTGAAGCACTTTGAATTGCCTTGTTGTTGAAATGTGCGACATAAATAAACTTGCCTTGATGTTCTGCATTCACCCCTCGACTAAAACATCAACATCACCTGTTTTAAAAGTTATACAATCATCGATGCATTAAGTAAAGAGAAGCACAAGGACAGATGTGTATTAAAACATAAAAGGAGAAAATCTGCTTGAGATGACAGAGCATAGAAATGTTCAACATGCAGGACGTGCAGGGATCGAGTCCTGCTGTAAACTTCATTTGAAAGGCAGAAATACAGATGCTACCTGGTGTGTGTGTGTTTAAAGCAGTGAGACAAAGAGCGGGGATACTGAAGGTAACAGTTTGTACAACAGCTCAGGTAATCGTTTACTATTTGACTCTCTATAAAAGACTTTCAGTTTGAATCGTGGTCCAGCAGCAGGACGACGGTGTTTGTATTCTCAGGCTGTGGATTCATGTTTGTTGTTCAGGAAACAACAAAGAGAAACAATCGATGAGGAGCCGTGAGCATAATGGTCGCACATTGTGTCACCTCGAGGTTACATGTGCCACTTTTCAGCTCTCCAGCAGTGCAGCGGGTTATCTCCTGAGCGTCTGTGAAAGCACCGAGGACGATTGATAAAATCACTCGACCGAGGAAAACACGGAGGTCGATATCCTGCAGCCAGCGACGAGGGAGAACCAAGAGATGCTGCCGCCGGACTCTTTAAAGCCCGATAAGAAAGTCGAGACAGAAACCACAAAGACTCAGTGAGGGTCACAGAGCGACTTCCACAGCTTCCACATGAGAAACCAGACACCCTGTCGACTAACAGAGGAAGGAGCTGCTTTAAGACCTGACAACGAGATCAACACCTACAGCAAAGTTTCTGTTTCACACTCACACACTCCTTCAGTGGATTTAGAAGAAAACCGTACGCTCCCAGAATCTTTCTTAGTTTTCTTCACATTATTTAAACATTCATCTTTTTTTTATCTTAAGCTGCCGTGAAATGATTCTGGCGAAGCTGAGGGAACATAAGAAATGTGTCTAATCCTCGGCTCACATTGTAATTGGAATAAAAAAAAACATTCTTTGATAGTGATCCAGCTCTTTCAAGTTAAATATGTGGCTGTGTTTCTGTCATGTTTACAGACACACACACACACACACACACACACACACACACACACACACACACACACACATACACACACACACACACACACACACACAGTCACATGTTGAGAGTTTGGACGGAGGAGAGAGAGTGCAGTGAGAACCTCAGCTGGACAAGCGGCCAGGCCAGCTGCGTCCTCCATAGATGTCTTATTAAATGTGTGTGTGTGTGTGTGTGTGTGTTTGTGTGTGTGTGTGTGTGTGTGTGTGTGTGTGTGTGTGTGTGTGTTTATGTTTGTGTGTGTGTGTGTGTGTGTGTGTGTGTGTGTGTGTTTGTACGTTTCTTTTGGTGTGTGTGTGTGTTTGTGTGTGTGTGTGTGTGTGTGTTTATGTTTGTGTGTGTGTGTGTGTGTGTGTGTGTGTGTTTGTACGTTTCTTTTGGTGTGTGTGTGTGTTTGTGTGTGTGTGTGTGTGTGTGTTTATGTTTGTGTGTGTGTGAGTGTGTGTATGTGTTTGTTTATGTTCGTGTGTTTGTTTGTGTGTGTTTCTACGTTTGTGTTGGTGTGTGTGTGTGTGTGTGTGTGTGTGTGAGGTTCAGGTGGCCTGAAGGAAATGGAAAAACCAAAAAGCACATTGCCCGGCTTCTCCGTGTTTGATTGAGGGTCACAAAGGTCACAACATGAACGCGTTCATTGAATAATGTCAGGGGACGAGCTGTGAGGCGGACTCGTCAGGTTCAGCAGAACACGCTGAGGGAGTGTGTGAAGTAACAACCCTTTACACATTGTCGGTTCAAGGTGGGATATTCACACCCCTGTTA